>NC_064421.1:20525625-20827500 GCF_023375975.1 Astyanax mexicanus | reverse complement strand
ATTGTTTGAGTGACCCCAAACTTTTGAACGGTAGTGTATATATATATATATATATATATATATATATATATATATATATATATATATATATATATATATATATATTTTTACATGCAGCACAGTGTTCAGCATAATTGATGATGTAAAAGGTATAACGTACATGTATAATGGTCCAAGTGTTTCCAGAAAGGACCAGCAAACCGCAACAGGGTCATGAGCGCCAAAGACCCCTACTGAAAAATAGTCAGGGCCCAATCCGCATTTTTCCAGTTTGGTACACAATGGCCAGTACTAATACTTATGTTATTTATTTGACATTAGTATTTTTTTATAGAAAATCACTCTTATTGTTTGTAATGTGTTTAAGGACACATCATGAGGTGTCTAGGAGGACAGAATGTCTAGGAGAGCAAAACATATACATCAATACATTTCATTTAAATGTATTCCAAAGCAGTTTATTTGTTATAGGCAATACCTGGGCTGTAAATCTTTCCAACATGTTCCACTAAAGATAGTAACTAGTTATTAAGTATAATATAAAGTGACCCACTATTCTGTAATCCCTTTAGTCTTTGGGTTATCTGCTGAAATTTTCTAAAAAGCTTGAACAAGTCATTTTCTCAGGTAAAGTCTCAGCAGATGCTGATTAAACAAGCTAATTATATGATAGCTGTAGTCACCCCTCAGCATTTTTGTTTTTCTGTATTGATTTTTTTGGCATATTAGACCCCCCAAAATTAACAGATAATTTTGCTAATACAGCATGGTGCTCTTTCATGTAAAACCTCAGCAGATGCTCTGTTAAACTGGGAAAACTGTACATCACAGGCCACTTCTATCCCTCAGCATGCTGGTTTTACTCAGATTACATGTAAAGTGTTGCATTTTGGCATTTCCACACTGAAATATCTCCAAATGAAAAAACAGCTTTGCTCACTGAGGCTGAAGCTGTTATGGGTTCATGATAAACCATGGAACTGGAATATGGATTGGTGCTGTGTTTTACCTAAATGTTGTGGCAGGTTTATAGTCCAGCACAAAACTTTATTAGTAACGGATCAGCTATGTTCGCCCGATATTCGATATGTTAAATAACGCCCTGATAATGATATTGACATGGGTTTGTCTCATTTCTAATCAGAACGCTGATCAGTACCTCGCAAGTTGCTGGACAATCTACTGCTTATGTGCCACAGAAAACACTACTGCTCTCGTCCCACATCACTGTAAGTTTTTGTGTGTTTGGTTGGAACTGGTAAAACTAAGTTTTAAGCTGTTTACTGCTGACAGTCATCATTTAAATGCTTGCACAAGTTTGTAGGTCCTCAGCAGTAGGTTCAGAAAGTCAGTCATGACCACAGAACCGCTGCCTGTGATGCTGGTGGTTTTTACGTTCTGAAAAACAAGAAATGCAGATAATGTGGTGCCACTCCTGGTTTCAATTCTACGATTTTTAGTTCTCTAAATTTTTCTGCACCATATTAACAGTGAATCAGAAGCCATATTTGTACCTTCACATCTAAAGTTTGTATTTGGTACTCTTATATAAATGTAGGTTCTACAGGTTTTAGGTTAAGGCTCTGAGGGCAAGACTTGAGTCATTTGCCAGGCAGGGTCACATGAATTATTGACATAGTAAATGTCATATTTAATCAATTTTAAAGTAAAGAGCATGTATTTTGGTCTCAGTCCTTCCTTTGCCAAATTGACTTTGACGATTATATGATGCCGGTGGTGCCCTGGGAAAATTGGATTGGCTGTTTTTTTTTTTTCTTCTTGTGTTAATTTTGTTGGACCAGTCCCTTAAACTGTTAGGGGGCCTTCATATAGACTTTTATAAATTGAAGTAAATGCAGTGAGTTTTCAATATTTGGTCAGTAATCCACTGGGAGGAGGTTACACATGAACTGGAGGGTCTTATTGACTGAGCAAAGACAGTGAGAGCGGGAGAGGAAGCCCCACACTGTGCTATGCTCACACCAGGCCTTCTCAGTGGTTCATCGGTCACATTGGCTACTGCATGGTACTGTTTTGCTTAGTAGAATGTCGACATGTAGTGTCAGGTCTTTAGGTGTGGTGGGCTATAAGCTTCCACTGCAAGAAGACTTTTAACAACCAAATATTGACAAAAAGAATAACACACCCAGGATTGCTGCAAAACTGAGACGATGGACACTAAGGGCAGTTTTCACACTTGTCTGCAGGATCGATTCTGGGCGTGCTTAGGAGAGGGGCTCATTATTATCAATTACTTTGCTCCAGTCCTGTGTAAGTAAGTAAGTAAGGTTTTATTAGGCATACACTGATGGAAATGGTAGTAGAGTCAGCTTGTAAATTTGCTTTCACACTTGACCAAAACTTACAGGTTTGCTGAACAAGGTCTTGGAAAAAAGGCTCACCCCCACAGCAAGGGTTTCCCAGCAGTGTTTCTACCAGTTTGCAACACTTTTTAGGCTTGGCAATTTGCCCAATTTAATGCCAATAAAACACTTATAGAGCCAGCTGAGACAACAGCTTTGGCAGCCTACGAGTGTTCAGAATCTATAAGCCCAGCTGTAACATATGTGGGCAAATCTGCTTTGAACTAAGGGCTGCCTATATCAATTTCAGTTTTAAGCCATGGACGATTGAATATGGTGTATGTGCTCTCATTCAAGATCTCTGATGTAAAATTGACTTTTGGTGTAGTAGAATACAAGAAGTTTATTAAAAACCATGTTACTGCCATGTTAAGGCAAAGGCAAAAGATGGTGATGTAAACAGCAGTTTTATTAAGCTTCTTGTGCTCTTTTAAAGTTATAAATGCATCGTTTTAAATGTCAGGGCTTTCCGGATTCTACCAATGATGTGTGGTGCCTGAAAAACAGTGTAAAAAACAATTTGTCTTCAGGGGAAAAATATGCCCCATATTATACATTCTAAAGCATGTTTGGACAAACTTTAAAACATTACTGGATCTGAGAAAGCTGCTGGAGAACAGTGGTGGGCTATTCAACAAAGGTTAGTACTCTTTATCATCAAAAAGTCAATTTTACACTAGAGTTTCCCTTTAATGAAGCTCTGTGCGCTAATAGAAAATTATCATTGTTGGCTTGATGCCCTGGTGTGCACACCTTCAATACTTGTCCAGTGTTCTGTGGCTTTTCTGGCAGTTGAATGGTGAGAAAGCCTCATGTTTGCATAACTTTTAAAACAGAAAAGCACTGAAAGTTCCATATGTCGGGCTTAGAATGAAGCAGTTCAGAGCTTGAGCATTTAAATCAAGGCCAACAGTAAAAAAATATATGTAAATATTTACCAAATATACAGAAACCAGCGAAATGGTTCAATTTCGTTTTATTAGCCCAATAATGAGTGGCTCAATGTGTTGGCCTGTTTATGATTCTGCATTTATCCAGTGGTGGGCTTATGGTGTCTGGCAGCATTCCAGTAGAATATTTCACCCATCAATTCTCTTCCTTCTAATTATCTGTCATCCAGTCCCAGTGCTATTAGAAACCAGGCCAACGCCGCTGCTACAAATTGGCTTCAAATGCCAGCATTTCCCTCGAGTTGCATGTTGGGGCTATACAGGGAGATTTCAGCCCTCCGTGCACTCGCTGGCTTGCTTTGCTGAAGGTGTTAAGCTTTGAGCTGCAACCGAAAGAAAGGCGTAATTACACGTTTAGCATGTGACCACCTCCCTCATTTGCTTATCCGTAGCATAGAAAACCGCAGTGTTAAAGGATTAGGACTTGATGCTAGATTGATTCTTGAAAAGACTTATAATGAATCATTATTAAACTGTTGTTGTCCTCTGTGTTTCTTTTGTTTATAGAATATTACAACTTTCTATTATTAAGTTAAAATAGAATTGAAAATTGGTATACAAGTTTTAAACTCTACTACTAATATGTCCCTTTGTCCCCCTCCCCTTAACCTTTTGTGGAAACCACAGAATTAGATCAAAACTAGGTATTTTGATGTAGCCTATCAGAATAAAATGGAGGCTTAGAAGACAGGGGGGGCAACAGAAAATGTCAGATTAAGAGTGTTTGTTTATTTATTTGAACTGAATTAATCATGAACCAACTTCCTAAAAGCATGTTAGCATTACGAAAAATGTAACCGCTAACAGCAGAGCCCTTGAAACCTGTAGCATCACCACCTCTCCTTCGTAATCTTGAACAGATATGTTTTAAATCTGACAGACCAGACTTGTGAGCATCTGTGTGCTAGCAACACAATACTAAGTGTTTATATTGTTTGTGATGTGTCTATTTATGAAGCACTGCATTATGTTTTTGCTCTTTTTTGTGAATGGTATTACGGTATGCAAAAGACAAGAGGCTGGAACACCTATTTTATTGTCTGTATACCAAATACCGAAAAATACCAAATACCAAAAACAGTCATACCGGACATACAGGACTGTAGGAATTTTAGGAGCAAAGAATTTCTTAATTTAATAAGATTGTATTTTAAATATAATTATTGATATTTTCATTTTATTCAATTTTTCTTGTTCAGATGTTTCTTAAAGCTGCTTTTATATTCTACTTCTTTGTAAATATATGATACACGAATAAGAATTATTTGGTTGTAGAGAAAGTGTCTCACAGTAACTTCTGGTTCATGACTTTACTTAAACTATCTCTGACTTGTAATAATGTCTCCGCCTCTCCTCCATAATCACAAGCAGGTTTACTTTAAATCAGGCATGTCTGAAAACAGATCAGGGGAGCATGTGTGTGCATGTGTTTTGTGCTGTTTGTGATCTGACTAAAATTTACAGTTCTAAATTTTGTTCTTTGTTTTTGTTAATGGTATTACAGTATTAAAGCAACGGTCACTGGAACACCAATTTTATACCACATCGGAATAGCAAATGAACATAAACTCCAGCAATTACTTTTATATTCAAAATGTTTTGTAAATACAGTTATTTGTCATTTTACCTTTTCTGAATGTGAATGTTTGTTCTGTACTGGGTGTTTAAACCGTTAACGTTCGCACCCATCACACACCCTTTCATGCTCAGACCAGCAGTAACACTGTACACAGGGGCTGGACATGTTCAGACACTTCTGTTTGTGAATAATTGGATCTCTTGCTGTGAATCTCAGCTGGCTTTTTATATGTATGACCTATATGTTACAGTATGTTACATATCTTATCCTCACCACACACATTTTATTTGCACCATATACTGTCCTGCACTGTCTGGTCTGTTTAATTTTTTCAAGTCTGCTGTATTTATTGTAGTGTTAAAGTTCTGTTGCACATTTGCACTTAATCTATTGCACTAGGTTCCAGAGGAACGTAATTTCATTGCACTGTGTATCTGTACTCAGATGTAATGACAATAAAATCCTCTTGATTTGCCTCTTTAGAAGAGATAATGAACAGCCAGTTATTAAAAGTTATTTTTATTAACACAGTTTTTTTCTGTCTTTGCAGATAATTGCGAGAAGAGTGAGCTGAAGGCGTTATTTGAAACCAACTGTTCACAGATTTATTTTATCTTCTATGAAAATTTCATTACACTGGAAAGTAACTTAAAACAAAAAGGTAAGTTGTGAGGTAATATCTTGTCAGTTGGTCATTTTTGGCAGATAGTCTCTACAGTGTGGTGGAAATGAGATGTTTTTATCATCTGTATTGGTATGTTGCAGTTTTTAAAGGATGAATATGTATGTGTGTATATATATATATATACATACGTATATATATATATATATATATACACGTATGTATATATATATATACGTATGTATATATATATATATATATATATATATATATATAAATGTTGAGGGCTCCAGAAAGTATTGAGATTATGTCCATATAATGTATGATAAATCAATACTACTGATATTACTGATAAACTGCTAAGTAATTTATTTTTCAAAACCACTGCTAAATATGTGATTTTTATTATTATTATTATTATTATTATTATTATTATTATTATTATTATTATTATTATTATTAGTAGTAGTATTAGTAGTAGTAGTAGTAGTAGTAGTAGTAGTAGTAGTAGTAGTAGTAGTAGTAGTAGTAGTAGTATATTATTTGCTTAAATCTAGTCATTAATTTTTTGGGGGGCTCCTGCTGCAAAACAAAATGTGTCTTTGTTTTTTTGCCGTTACTGAAAGCTCTTATGTTTCAGGGAACAGCAACACAAAGTCTTTACAACCCAGTTAGCCCATCATTTACCATGATTTCAATACATATCACTGACCACTTCTGCTGTATTATAGAGTATTGATTTTTTGAAGTAAAGCATTTTGTTTGTCCATAATAAAAATCGGCATTGCATTATTAATAATGCTGTGAATGTGTAAATGGTTGAAACATCACTGTACAGATGCATCAGTATTCTCCTGATGTTTAATTCATGGGCGAGTGTGACGCGCACTACTCCTTATTTGCCCAGGGTCTCACTCCACTGCTCACTCTAAACAGTAAGGTGACAGCCTGAATGCCTTTAGTACATTCAGATTGTGAGCTGTTGAATTATTAAAGCTGGTGTTCTCTCCTGAGAGCGGAGGAGGGTCAGTAAAAGCACAGTTATGATGTAACAGTCGAGGATTATACTCGGCCTGGCTCGAGGCCATATGCCGCTCATTTGAAGTTAATAAGGCTTTTATTTCTCATTGCAGACCAAAGTGATTTTTCTCTACAGTCCACGGTGAAGGGCAGCCCTCATTTACCCTGAGAAATTAGAACTACTGTACTGAAACATCAGCTGCAGCACAAAGCTTCTGTTACAGTGTCCTTCATTATAAAGCATTGTCTGAATCTGGAAGGCTTTTAGATGGCCTTTAATGGCACCAGTGTTCAGTTTTAGACTTTGATTTTAAGGGTGCACTGTTTTTGGGGGAGGTTTTCAATTAGCGCTCATAACACATTCGTGACCGGTCACCTCATCTTGAACGTCCTTGTTATCGCAATGAAAAATAGCATTGCATACCTTCATGAATTTAAGATGCAACTGTATACAATTTAAGCAGTCACAAAAGTACAATATTAAATTGGAAATTGTTTGAAAATTGTTTTTATAATACACAGTATTTATTGCAATATTTTGACATTCAGACAAAAAAAGTTTCAGTAACTACAGATTCTTAAAAAATGCAATCCAATACAGTGATTTATTTACAGAATTAGCTGCACTCCATCCAATTAAACAGGACTAGTTACACTCTGTGTAATGATAATAATGTCCATTGTATTCAGAGATTTTTTTTTTTTTTGCGGGGGAAAAAGTATTATTTTTATTGATCCATTAATAAAAGGAATAAAACTTAAAAGCTTTTTAGACACTATTATTCTATGTATATATATATTTTCATTTTTACATTTTATATGGACACCTGGCAATATTAATCATAATATTATTTAACACATTAACTCTTTCCCCTGGTTCAGATACCCAAGGCAGTGAAGGAGTTGTAATTGTAATTTATGAAGAAAAGTAATAGAAACACTGCTGCTGGAAATGGAATGTTTTTGCTCTGATCAATCAGAGAATACACAAATAACTGTCTGAAAAACTGAGACATTTTTACATAACTCATTATTGGTTGTCTTCTCTCATTTTGCTTGCAGGGAACAAATCTCAGCGTGAGGAGCTGGACTCCATCCTCTTTATTTTTGAAGTAAGTGACACTTTCCTTTTTGCTAGATTTCCTATTATTTGTGTTAAAATTGGGGAATGTCTCCTCTACATTTTACAGATTTAGTATGACATATTTAATTTGGTTTATCCTTCCGGGACTAAGAGAAGATAGGAAATGTAAATATAGTAATATTTCCTCCCCACATTATGTGATAGTCTGGGATGATAGCTGTTTAAAGCCAGCCTAAATTCATGGCCTTTTTTTTTTTTACAATTGACGTTTGGTGTGAATCAGCCTTGAAATCACTCTGTAAGGCAATATAAACTGAAGCTTGTTAGGTGCTGTCTAAAATTCATGCTTCCATTAACTGTGCTAAGAAAGTCCTGTCACCAACATAGCAGAATGGAATTAAAGGGTCTTTAGTGGAAACATAATAAGATTGCTATTCTCACAATTCTACTTAGGAGAAGTAAAAGTAGTAGAATTGAAAATTTTTAGGAAGACACAAATTTAGCTATATTAGCAGTGTGACCAGTGGTGGTATTACTGGATGTTTCTGTTCTTGTTTTAAATATTAGCATTATATAGTAGAAGATTTTTTTGTCTTTGTAAACCTTTTATGAGTCATATCTATGTGCCTCAAGTAATTCATTTATTATTTGCTGTGATGTCTATAGGTGGTGTCTGAATTAAACCATTTATAGATAAGATTTATTTTTACATAAGGAGTTTGGGTACTTTAATAAATGTATTACTAGTGTATCCTATGTTGGTCATTTTTTCATCCCAGCGCCTTCAGTACCTTCTGTGAAACATTTTGTAGATTAACTCTTGGTTATATTAATCCTTTGTGAATTGACATGTTGGCAACATGATATAATTATTCATTCCTCTTCTAGAAAGTTAGTTTTATGGGATTCCTCATACAGGAATTTAGTGTGTCATGTATTCATGGCACAGGGGATGTAACCAGAAACATTTGTCATAAATCAAGCGGGTTGTACAAGTCTGTGATAAATGTGAAAAATCCCTAGCATTGTACAATACAGTATTTGAATAGTGACTATTTTCTAAAAGATCTTCTCAGAGGAGACACACCTCTTCCAGCTCTACAATTTATACTGAGATTTCTTTTCCTGTGCATATCATTACAGTCCTGTGGTAAAATGGCATTACCCCACCTCTGTGTGAAACTAATCCTATTCGAATAGGCTGTTATACTCTCTTATTGTCAGTTACGAAATCCCGAGCCAGGTTAGACTGTCCTACACCCTGGGTTATGCAATGTTACATGAGCAAATAAATTCATTGAGACATTTCTACAAGCTATTTTTGGCTGATGTCAAAGCATTTTACGCTGATAGAGTTGAAACAAAGTGATTCATGCTTTCTCACCAGCAGTTTATTATTTTGTTTATTTGTTTGTTTTTCAATATAAGCCGATTAAGACTCTGTTAGATTTAGCAGTTGTTGTTTAATATCCTGCATGTCAGTAGAATGTGATGAGCACTGTGTCCTTGTGAGCTTTGTGTAGGTGGTTGTTGTTTCTCTCAGCTGTCAGCAGGTTTCTCGCTGCTCGCTTGCCCCTCCTGGAGGCACAGTCCACTGTTGTGTTGTCTCCCCCTGGCTTTTTTCTCCACCTGGCTGAAACGGCAGTTTCACTTTCCAATACAAACAGACAGGCTGGCAGGCATGGTGCTCTCTAGTTACATTTGCTCAGGGAGGTGAGAAATGGTCTCAGGGTATATGGAGAGTGTTAGCATTGTGTGAACAGTGGTCGACTTAAAAGGTCACCCTGGAGAAATGTTGGGAGTTTTATGTGCTGTGAAGAAGCCCGTTTTAGAGTTTACATGGCCTGACCAACAACTGAACATTTGATTTTATATATACAGCTCTGGGGACCACTTACTTAGACCACTTACAAATTGTGAGTTTCTTTGGTTTTATTTTGGATGATCACAAGCCGTCAAAACAAGCTGAACTGCTTGGATTTTTGCACCAGGAGTGGCTAAAGTTATCCAAAAGCAGTGTGTAGGACTGGTGGAGGAGAACATGCCAAGATGCATGAAGTGTAATTAAACTGTAATTAAAAACCAGGGTTATTCCACCAAATATTGACTTCTGAACTTTGTGACAATGAACTTGTTTTCTTTACATTATTTGAGATCTGAAAGCTCTGCAATATTTTTATTTGGAATTTGGGAGAAATGTTGTCATATACCTATAAATAGCAAAATCAGAGAAACTCATTCAAAAGTGGTCTCTTAATTTTTCGTTAGCTGTATATATATATCTGAAATATATTCTAATGACACCAGGTGGAATGCATTGTGGTTTTGTCAGTAAGACATATATTTAGACCTCACACTACCTTGACTTTTTTGCTCTTCAGTATACATTCTAGGTATACAAATATTGGTAACAAATATTTAGACTTTAGACTTTACATGAACTATTGTTTAGCAACTCCAGGAACTCCTTCAAGAGGCTGAGAAAACTGTTCCAGGTGACTCAAAGTCATGAAGACACTGAGATTAAAATACCAAGTGTGTGCAGATCTGACCTCAAAGATAAAAAAAAATGCGGCTGCTCAGAGAAATCTAAATTATAAAATAAATTCTGTTTTGTTTTTTTTAGGTTTACAAAATATATCCGCATGTTTTCATGTATACCTTTAATGTCTTCAATATTAAATCTACAATTGAAAAAAATATCATAAGAAGAAAGAAAACACATTAAATGAGAGGAGGTGTATCCAAATTTTTGACTGGTACTGTATGTGATCCCATTCCCACACTTACCGAATGGTTAACCCCACCCCCACTCTCACACATGACATTGAAGTTTAGTTCCACACAGCAAGACATTGTGAAGGTATTTACAGCTTCAAGGGGAGTAGTAAAATAGATATATTGCTCTTGCAAATAATATCATCAGTATAATTACTTTTTAAACTGTAAATAGTAAGAAACTTTTAAAGGATCATCAAGTAATATTTATGCTGTATTCAATCTACCTCAGATGTCTTATGTCGGAGGTGGGAATTATACTTAAAATCACTTAAATCACCTGTTATTGTTAACCTTATCCCATGTTGTTAACAGCATGAAAACAGGTTTGGACGGTACTGTGTTTTGGACTGATTTATTGAGACACTAATAGGTAGAAGTGATAATAAACTGTAAAATAATACTGTTGACATGTGGACCACAATCTTGGATTCTGAATTCTGAGTTGCTGAGGATTTACTGGTTTCCTAGTAAGAATTCCTGCCTAGGAAATTCTGTCTTCTAATGGGCTTTGCATCCCAGTTCAAATGAAATGCAGCACTAGTCTTTTAATTGGTTCCACATACACATATACTTGCATCTCTTTTACATACATGTTTTTTATTGAAACAAATGTGCTTATTCTATGGCATTTCCCAAAGAAACCTTTGACGTGTCTTTATTCTTAAGACTGCAGTATTCTAGGCATCACAGTGGAATAGGCTGTTTTGTGGCATAGTGTCCAGTTATAGAGTGAAAATGCTCTATAAATTGCAATGCTTACAAGCAACATTAAACTCAAAGCATGGGAAATGTGTTTTTTTGATGATATGACGCATTTAATGATCAGACAAATTAACTTAAATTTGAAACAGACCTTATTTAATGCCATCCTAATATGTATACCCTACGGCTTGACAGAAGCTTTTGTAGAAAGATTAATGTTCTTCATTTAACCTGGCAGTGGTTTTATTGTTGTGGATGTAGTGCTGGGCGGTATACCGGTTCACGTGATATACCAGTGGGGAAATTCAAACCTCTAAGAATTTTTCACATATTGCCATATCGCTAAAGGTGCTGTAGAGCGCCGTGTAGAACAGAACAGCTGAAGAAGCATACAGCTCGCAAGATAATTCTAGCCAGTTAGCATCACAAGCTAATACACCAGAGTGACTTGAGTGAGTATCTGTTTTTTTTAAGGTCTATTGTTTACATTCTTTAGCAGTTTTTCTGCTAATGAAGTAGGATTTCTTTATATATTGTGCAATTTTGTGGGACAAAGTAAAGCCAATACCAACCAAAGCCTTAATTCAACTCTCCTGTTGTGTTCAATTTGTCCCGTTTAAAAGTTTGAAGATCTAGGAAAAATTGTTAAAAGTATTTTTTTCAGTATGAAATTCTTCTGCTTGCCTTAATAAGTGTAATCAACATATATTATGAAAATGGTTCATCTCACATATTTGCAACCACCCACTGCAAAAACTAAAACTAAAAAACATTGCAATGTTATGTTTCAATGTTATGTCAAATTATTGTTTTATATGTTGGTCTTTCAAAAGTAATAAAGTAGTAAAACATTAAAAACATAAAAACATTTTTTTTAAGGAAAAACGAGTGAAATATCCTAATTGAAGAATTACCTGTTACTGGTAAGACACCATTGCACTAAATATTGATAGAATAAATAGTAATGGAGTTAGTAAAAGAAGGATTTGTAAGGATTTTTTTGGGTTTCAGACATCTTTTGAATAATTAAACATACACCGGTTCAAAATTACCCTGGAACACCATTGTTGTTTCTGACAAATAAACATAATAGGAGGGTTAAAGCCTTAATATTTGATGCTATATTTACTCCTAACAGTAGAGTGAGTCACAAACCTATATAAAAGCCCAGTCGGTGCGCCGAGTGGTCCAGCGGTCTAAAGCGCTGCCAGTATGAGCAGGAGGTCGCCGGTTCGAACCCCAGCTCATGCAGCTTTGCCATCAAGCTGCCGGCGTTAGAGAGAGCAAAATTGGCCCTGCTCCCTCTGGGTGGGTAGATGGCGCTCTTTCCCCACATCACTCCTATGGTGATGTCTGCAGCACAGGGCGTCTGTGAGCTGATGTACCAGAGCCGAGCCGCTGTGCTTTCCTCCAAGCGCGCTGGCTGCTCGGTAATGCTGCATCGGCAGCAGCTCGAAAAGAAGCGGTGGCTGACTTCACATGTATCGGAGGAAGCATGTGTTAGTCTTCACCCTCCTGGTGTGTTGAGGTATCACTAGTGATAGGGGGAGTCCTAATGAATGGGTTGGGTAATTGGCCGTGTAAATTGGGGAGAAAATGGGAAAAATTTGAAATAAAATTATAAAAAGCCCAGTCATGCAAAAAAAAAAATAAAAAATCATAAATTAAATTAAAATACCGTGATATACATTTTTGGTCATACCGCCCAGCATTATGTGGATGTTATATATAATGGCATATATCACAATCATAGCTGTTTGGTTAACACAATAGAATAGAGTTGCACGGTGTACCGAAGGTTCGATTCTTTTTCGATACTACGTCATCACAAACGATTCGGTTCTTTAGCGTTCGATGCTTTCAATACTGTATATAGCCCAGTCACTAGCTTCAAATGAGTCAAATTAGTAGGCGCGATTTGATTCAGTTCATAAGAAAACTGATTCACACCGCAGCAGTCGATGTGGCAGGATTCAGATAAACTTAGTGTTCTGAACAAATGAATCGATTCACGCGCAAGCCAGCAGAGCAGCAGCGAGTGTAGAATGGCGACGGCTAAAATAACAGATGTCTCTCGTCCGCGACTTGTGGACAAAACGGGCGCGAGGAGTGAAGTGTGGGAAAATAGTCTGAGATGTGGGCATCTGTTTTTTATTTATATTTTTATTTTTAAATAAAATAACGAAAATAACGAAAACTGAAAGTGAAACTAAACTACTTTATTTATTAGCGCTGTTTTCACTCCCGCAGTTGTACAGCGGGGGGTGTTGTGCCGATTCTGTCCGCGAAGCGGGAGTCGGATTCAGTAGCGGATTCGGCACAAGCGCGGCGGCACCTCGCGGTCCGCGGTGTTAGTTGTAAGCGCTCGCGCTAGCCGCAAAATACGACAGAAAACACTGAGGGAGCTGCAGAATTATGTGTGGGACTAGAATATGAGCACGAGGAGATAAAAGAGAACCTTTACCTGTGAGTAGCTCACATCAGAACACGCAAATCTCTCTCACTCTCGCTGTGTCTCTTTCTCTCTGTCTCTCTCTCTCTCGCACGTGAACGCCTCCGCGTTTGACCTGCAGCACTGTGTTTAGCTGTTCTTAAAAATCATTTTAATTAAGTAATAGTTCTATGCTTCTATGTAACAGTTTTATTTAACATAATTCTGATCATATTTCGCTCATTCATTTAGCAGACAAGCACCCTGATCTCTACAAAGAGCTGATAAGTCGACAGGTTAGTGGAGTTAGTCAAGATACACTCTGTCTGTAGCTTTACTAAGATTTACTAGCGACTGCTAGTAAATCACGTTAACACGGAGAGGAGTGTGCAGGAGTTTTGTTTTGGACCCGTGGTTTTCTCTATTTCTCCATTATCCCATTGGCTGTGAAACGTGAACTCAAGATGTTCACGTTTTCGCGTTTCCATCGCAAATCTGTGGTCAGGCACGTAGCCTGCTTGATCGTTACACTGAACATGGGCTTATTAAAAACGGTAAACGGTTGATTAATAAAACGGAGCAGTGAGTGTTAAAATGAACATAACATTGTAATGTTCTTCTGTCTCTTTATTTTCCTTATTCAGAACTTAACTTCTGCCCGCCCGTCAGGTTCACATAGTCAGGCTACCATTACCTCTGGTTTTAGTTTTAGTTTTTAGGAAGTGTTTAGATAATTATGTTATAGTTAAGGTTATAATAACGAAACTTGTTTTTTGTTCAAATGTTTCATTTTAGAATAAAAACGTTTGCACCGATTGTTCAGTGTTCAATCCAGTTCAGTCAAACATAAACATTTTATGTTCAGATATTTTTATTGTTTTTTTTTCTTCCAAGTATCGTTTTGGTATCGAGAATCGTGATACTACAGTTGGTATCGGTATCGAAGTCAAAATTTTGGTATCGTGACAACCCTACAATAGAATTTGCATCATTGAATAAGAATCATGCATATCATGATATTCTTGTACCACTGGGCCTCTAGTGCTTCTTTTCATTATTACGCTCCATGTCCCATGCTCTGTTCTTTTAATCAACAGACAGGCTGTTGTACTCGTCACAGAATTTGATTAGTTCCTCTTCATTTAGAGGTTTTCTAAAACCTGCTTCATTCACACGCCTTGCCAACATCATTACATCAGCCAGTCACTTCAGCTGCTCTGGCTACAGGCGTGCAAAGGAGCGTTTTAGGAGAGCCTTGAGTATGAGCTGACTGCGAGACAGCAGCCATTAGTGGATCCATGCTGTGAGAAGTGTGAGTTAATGTAGCATGACAGCCACACAATATCCCACCTCCTCCCTCATCCATTCCACCTACTGCAGAAACTCATTCCCTGAGTCAGAGGAGGTATTCCCTCGTTCGCTCTGAGAAGCAACGCTCCGCTGTGGAATTTTTCACCCTTGTAAAACCTCATGATGGCATGGCTGTTTTCTTGTTGTGATCAGTGTATTCAGGATTAGCTTAAATACCTCTGGGTGGTGTGGTATGTGACCCCTTTTTGCAGGGGATCATCCCTGAGGCTGCTGTAATAATGGAAGGGGGACGGCTATTGTCCTCACTCCTTCCCCTCCTCCTCCTCCTCCTCCTCCTCCTCCTCCTCCTCCTCCTTCTGCTTTCTTTGTGTCTGGTACCATCTTGACATCCTCAGCAGTGCTTATATAAGTGATACAGCCACTTGATACTTTGTGGGAAAATATACTGTGTTACTAGTACATTATTAAAATAATATTTCTCAGCTGTAGTGAACTGTTGATTATCATGGGTAGTATGTATGAAGTGTGAAGTGAAATGTATTTAGCAGAAACATAAAACCTTTTTATTAACAGTTCCCTTATAATGGAGGGCATTGGGCAGTTTGTGAATTTTGTAAATTATATTTAAAATACGTAACTGTATAACATGAAGTGAAAGCTGAAATATAATGATGGCATTTAAAACCTGTAACCCATATAATATATATAAAGCAATTCTGTTGTTTACAACAGTTTGGGAGTTTTCCTGCAGAAATCAATTGACTTTTGTTGTGTTGTCTCCAAGAGATGTCAAATTTTTTTAAACTGTCAGAGTCTAGTATTTTCAGGCACACAACGCACTGTACTAGTGAAGCCCTTTGAAAATTATATGTTTAGCTGGGAGCCCTCTCAAAAATGTATGCCCTATTAATTGAATATTCTGGGAAAAATGCAGCTATTAGTATATCAATAGCTAGAAAAAAAAAAAAAAAAAAAAACATACGATTTGGCCCTTTCTAACAAAGTGCCCCAAGTTCTAATGACATGATGGATGCAAATCATATGTGCAAAAATGACAAAAAATACTTTTATCAGGAGCATAGAAACAGTGTCTGCTTTTTTGTTGGCCAATTTGTTGTTGCAGGCCTGCTTTGACAACATGATTATGACAGGATTTTATGTGCTCTTGACCTGGGGGACATACTCTCTCTCTCTTATTTATATATATATATATATATATATATATATATATATATATATATATATATATATATATATATATATATATATATATATATATTTAGTTTAGCATGCTGAAATATTCCTTTAATCCTCAAAATATTGAGACAAAACATGGAGTTGACACACTTCTGTGGATCATCCATCTGTTTTAGTATTCATCACCCTTAATCTAAATAACAACTGCACACTGCTACTGCTACAGGCTGAAATAATTCTTAATGTGACACAGATCATATTTTTGAGGACTCTGTGGACACATCTGATGTTATCATATCAAATTTACGAGCATTACTCTATATGTGGTCCTAGATCAGATCAGATATGAACAATCAGAGCTCCATATTAAAAGAATGGGGGCTGGGTGGCTGTCTTTTGTTGGAGCTCTATCTTTAAACAGATGCAGTATAGAGCATTACATGAACTCTTGTTTATATTTCAATCAGTGACTGGTCTCATAATTTATAATAGGCTAAAACACCAGCCTATTTTATTACTTACTTAACCTTACATGATATTCAGAAAGGTAGATTAGCACAGACCTGTTCTAATGTAATTGGAATTCTAGGTTTCTGTTCTAGTGACCTGTTGGATGATTTTTAATTACACACTGATTACACGCTACTCTGTTAAGGAATATCAGGAACAGCTCTTAGCACTTGAGCCATTTACTAAACCACTAAACTGAAAAGGCATATATATATATATTGTGTATACGCTCAAAGAAAATACGAGAGCTAACTCATAAAAGCCCTTAAGCTCAAATAGTTTAAGCGTTTATGTATTTATGTGTGTTTAAACTCACACACCAGCAGATACAGCGGGTCATAGAGCTGGCTGGTTGATGGCATGCTGTGTGAAAAGTGGTAGCATTACTCTCAAAGCAGTCTGTGCTCTTGACTGCTATTAGCTTAAACTTGTTTCTTTCACATCCAGATGGGCGCATAATGGCTATTTCCTCTCTGCCGTGAGCTCTCTATTAATGCCTTTAGTGCCCGGGCAGAGCAGGCCTTCAGCCGGCGGCCCAGTCACACTCGCAGGTGCCACACACACACAAGCATGCACACACACATGCACACAAAGAGCCTCTCATGGCACTAGTGTAGGCAGTTGGCGAAAACAAGACACACATTTGCATGGCTTTTTCCTCTCTTGGAGAGCCAAGCAGCGCATGCCCAAATGAATGATCCTCTAAAGAGCTTAAATGCAATGGTTGATTTTTTTTTATTTTAAGCTACTAAAGATGAAACAGTTTATGCTTTAAATAAACAATATAGTATGTGAATATGCTGCTACATCCCAAATTCCAGGAAAGAGTGAGGCATAGAGGCTTTGGAACAATATATGTTCTGATTCAGGCATTTTTTTTAGGGAAGACCTTGCCTAAATTTAACAAAAACTGTGCTAAACCACATGCTGCATCAATCTCAACAGCATGGCTTTTCAAAATAAGAGTCTGACATCTCAGGCTAAAATATTCACTAAACATTTGGTACAAAAATCTGGAGGTGGTGTAAATATTGTGAATAAAATATGCATCTATGAGGTTTGCAAAACATTACAATTTGCTTTTGTATAAATTTATGTACATTTTAGACAGCATTCCAACTCTTCTGGAATTGGGTTGTATTTGTATACAGATCTTCACAGTGGTGGTCATCTTGCGTAATTGGAGAAGCTCTGACTGATATCGGATCACAGCTTATCAGACATCAGGCTACTGTGCATTATGCTCTATGATATTTACTTTCAGCTGCTGAGTGCTGAAATGGACTCGTATCAGATCACATAGAGCTTCAGGTCTGTAGGAGGCATAATTAAATTAGCCTCCTATAAAAAAATAAATGCCTTTCCAGCTGAAGAGCTTGCAAGTTTGTCCCAAATATAAGCAGAATTCAGGTTAGCTTTCTGGTCTCAAGCTGAGCAGTTTGAATGATCCTGAGTCAGCACAGGCAGTTAATCAAGGGTTCAGGGTCCATTTCCTCCCACAGCTTCATCCTGTACCAAGCTGACCCCTTGTTAAACTCATGACCCTGTCACGCTGAATCAGGGTACTGCTTAGTTCATGACGTCAGAGGCAGAAAAGTTCCAGAACTGAAAATAGTGGGGGACATTTGGTGAAACTTTTCATAGTGTTTTAAAAGTTTGAACATAGATACAGTAAATTGAAGTTATCTGTCTGGAAAATGAGAAGAAAGATTGCTGGAGTTTTAGGAGAGGAACACTTTTGTTTTACAGCAGATGTGCCAAATGTTTTTGTTTCGTTTATTAAAAGATGTGGCAGACCATTTCAGCAGATGGTCTCTTATTGAAGCCATTCTTGAAGCCATTCTGTTGTGATTTTGTGATGCAGTATGTAGTTAAATGTTGTCTTGCTGAAATATGAAAGGCTAAAAAAGACGTCTGGTTAAACCTTTACATACTGCTCAGCATTGATATTGACACAAATATGTTCTTTTTTTCAACAATATATACCGCAATATTAAACAATGCAGGGCCCATGACATCAACAGGTGAATAAAAGCATTTTTCTGGGATTAGAAGCTTGAATTCAGATGTAACTGAAATATCTGTGCAAAACTGTGCTGGATTGAGGTGCACAGCTTTCGACACATGCGTTTCTCCCCTCCCCCACGCTCTCCCCCTCCCCTCGCGCTTCTCAGGCAGCAGCAGCCTGTCGCACAGACACAGAGACAACACTGTGTATCTACTTCTTGTGTCAAGAATCAAAACATTGCAACATGACGTGTTTGATTTAATTGCCTTAAGTGACATCGCACGTCCTGCGATGTGACTTTTGTGCATGCGCACATCATGATGACTATGCTTACACGATATATCGTACAGCCCTAGTATATTGTGTCCCAAGCAGTAATCAGATTCTGATCTGACTAACCAAGAGATGTTTGTAACCTAGCAAGTGTAAATGCATTTGGTTAAAATCGTATCAGGATACAATCCCGATGTCAGTCACACGAAGTGACTAGTTATAATTGGGGTCAAAAAGAGATTGGGTTTGCAATGTATTTGTAGATTGAGTGTTTTTGGCAGCACTATCGAAGATTAATGACTTGTCCTTATTTGACAATGTTTAAATCCATGTGGGTAATTTTTTTCCGATAAATCCAGCTCTTTTGTATTTTCCTTTTTCTTTTTCAGAGTGTCCATCAAAGTCTCGTCTGTCAGTAGTGTATTATGATGCGTTAGATAAAGCCGAAATCCTTCCTCTGTGCAGAAGTCCATTTTCTTCTCTTCAGTCGTACTGTACTGAATTAGGAAATGGAGTCTTCTGGAGACATGGGCTGTACATTTCTAGTTATTTGCCAATTCTCTTTCTGCGCTGGCTCACAGGCAGATTGGCCGTGATTGATGTCTGTTCAGGCTCGTCCTCAGACAGCCCATTAAAACGCTCCACTACGTAAATGGCCCAAATAGGTCATGAATAAAAGAACAAGGAACCGTATCAAAGTCTGTCATCAGTGTGTCTCCCTCCCTCCTTTTCTCTCTCTCTCTCTCTCTCTCTCTCTCTCTCTCTCCCTCTCTCTCTATTGCTGTGCTACTTTACCTGTCAGGCCAAGTGACCTCTTGTAACCTCAGTGTGAGTGTATATATCCATGATTATATTACATTTCTTGTGCTCTGCTAGTGTCAGGAGTTTTGTATGCTGTTTTTATTGGATTGATAGGTGACTGATCTAGCTCTGGAGATCATTAGCCTGGATGTTTTATATGAAAGAAAAAAAGATTTACTGTCTTTTTCACTATTTCACGTTGTCTTAGATGTACAGGATTCATATGAATAGGCTTCATATGCTGTTTGACTTGAAGGATCTACAGATGGGAAAATGTAAATGGGAAACTAATTGTTTGAATTTTGGGGAGTATACTCTCAGCATATTTTAAATGTAAAGATTATTTTACATGTATACATAAGCATATCCATCCTAAGCATATTTAAAGAGAAAAAAAGTCCATATTGAGCCTGCTGGGCCTACTAAACAACAAGGCAGGGTGTAAAACAACCAATCAGAGTCTTTTCTGCTTCAGACGTCACCGTGACAACCAGTGGGAGTGTTACCACATAGAAAGTCGCCGCCCAACACCCAGAATCCTCTAGAGAATATGAGAGACATGGTCTCTGTTACTTCATCAATTGAGACAGAGTTACAAATGTAGCAAAACTCAACATAAGATCTACTTTAAGATTATTTGTTGCTGTATGTTATTTGTTGATCGTTCTCTAGTCCACAGGAATTCAAACTTTCTCATCCTAAAGCCCATTTGGCCCTAAGGGCCACCCTCTACAATGTATGTTTAATAAATAAAATCTGGTCATGTCGTCCTATAAGTCCAAAACTTTTATTATCTAAAGGGAAATAGAGAGATTATCCACCTATTCAGCACATAAGAACACAACTACTTCACTTATTTAACTTCAGTGTGTAGGGTGTGCTGCTTTTGTGCTTCACTTGTCACACTCGTAGCTGGGTGACAAATTTGGACACAGCTAGAGTTCCATGTTGATCCATCTGAAATTGAAATCATGTCGCTAAATCACTTATTGACAATAATTTTGACCATTTTCTATTATAAAAGTGAAATAAAGATACTTAAAGACTTAGATTGTGAAAAAATCATTGATAAAAAAATAACAAAAATAACTATTTTATGACTGAGTCTCTACTCTTTTAGTTTAGGCATTCAAGGATGAGCAGCTAGGTAGGAATGTCTAACAGAGTGGACAGTTTAACAATTTCCAGCATCACCGCTCTGTGTCTGATCCACCCATACCAGCACAGCACACACATTAACACCACCAGTATCTTAAAGTCACTGCAGTTCTGAGAATGACCCACCACCCAAAAATAAAGCTGCTGTGTGGTGATTCTGTGAGGAGGATGATGAAAAATAAATTATGTAGAGAAACAGAATAAATATGTGTTGTAATTATAGAACTACAGCGTGATCCTATATGATCAGTGTAACTGGCAAAATGATTGCTGTGCTTAGATATGAAAAAACAGTTTCCAAGAGTTTACATTTTGCCCCCCTTCTTTTTTCTCAAGGCTGTAAATATGCACCAGGTCATCATAACGTTTATATATTCTGGCATTTCACATGACTCTTGTCACCCAACCAGGAGTAATATTCCCTTTGATGATTTACTGGGGGTTATGGAGGGACATGTCATTTGTCAGTGTTTGTACCCAGTGGTCTGTATATAAATACAGCTATGGAAAACAAAATAAGAGACCACTTAAAAATGATGAGTTTCTTTGATTTTACCAAATTAAATACCTTTTGAATAAAATCAAGAGGAAGATGAATAATTACAAGCAATCAAACCAAGCTGAACTGAATAAAATTATCCAAAAGCAGTGTGTAAGACTGGTGGAGAAGAACATGCTAAGATGCATGAAAACTGAAATTAGAAACCAGGGTTATTCCACCACATATTGATTTCTGAACTCTTACAACTGTGAATATGAACTTGTTTTCTTTGCATTATTTGAGGTCTGAAAGCTCTGCATCTTTTTTATTTCAGACATTTCTCATTTTCTGCGAATAAATGCTTTAAACGACAATATTTTATTTGGAATTTGGGAGAAATGATGTCTGTAGTTTATAGATAAAACAACAATGTTAATTTTACTCAAACATATACCTATAAATAGCAAAATTAGAGAAACTGATTCAGAAACTGAAGTGGTCTCTTATTTTTTTCCAGAGCTGTATATGACATTACTGAGCCCTGTAAAGCACCTCAATGAAAACTGTTCAGAGGTCAGTCATCATTGATGCTGAGCTCAGTCAGTCAGTCAGTCAGTCAGTCAGTCAGTCGCCCTGACGGTAGAATGAATTGTGTTATGCTGCCACCTTCTGGAGTGAATAAATAATGCTGGGCTATTTAATAAAAAAAAACTGAACCGTGTTATGGGTTCACCTCCTTTTGTGCCTGTTTAAGTAGCAAGTGCTTTTATGTACTTCTGTGCTCTGCTCTCTTGTCCTTGACATTATACTATTAAGGGTTTTTGATCTTTAATGATACATGAATATCTTAACCTAGCTATCCAGCCATCATGAACATGTGCTTCTCATCCTCTCTGCTTCTTTTGTGTATGCCCGTATGACACATACTTATGGGTATCAAGGTCAAACCCAGGTCTGTATTTAGGTTAGAGTGCCAAATATGTTTATCTTTAAATAATATCTAGTGTAGTTAGCCCACTGCAGGCATCACTGCAGAATACATTACCATACTGTGCTCATGTTACACACGCATGCACCTACCTGCAGTAAGTCCTGCTCAGACATTTAGCCTTTCCAGTAAGTAATACTACAAAGAATGCTCAATCTCAAATACAGAATCTGCTGGTTTGTGTACAGGTGCATTTAAAAAAATAGAATATAATTGAAAAGTTACTTTATTTCAGTAATTCAGTTCAAAACTCATAAAACATATTATATAGATGTATTACACACAGTGATCTATTTTAAGCATTTTTCATGACCTGGCTCTCCAAACCATCACTGATTGAAGAACTTCACACTAGACCTCAAGCAGCTTGGACTGTGTGTCTCTATACTCTTTCTTCAGACTCTGCTCCCTTGATTTCCGAATAAAATGTAAAATTAACTGATGGTCAGTGATGGTTTGGAGAGACATGTCATCTGCTGGTGTTGATCCACTGTGTTATATCAAGTCTAAAGTCAGTGCAGTGTTTTCCTGGAAAATCCTACAGCACTTCCATGTTTCTTCTACTGACATTTTTTCATAGAGACACAGATTTAATTTTCCAGCAGGATTTGGCGCATTGCCCACACTGCCAAAAGTAACAGTTGGTCCTATATAATAATCTAATTTTCTGAGATACTGACTTTTGGGTTTTAATTGGCTGTAAGCCATAATCATTCATCAACAATAAAATAAATAAACACTGTTTTACTTAAATACAGTAAATTTTCAATAATATTCTATTTTTTGAGATGTAGCTGTAAAAGAAATGGTTGGCACAGTTTCATTAGCTGATCTGTGGTTTATCATTTAAATGTTAACACAACCTTTAGCTATTGTTTTATAAAGAGTTGTACGCAACAAATGCGATTTGTTTCTTGCAAATTAAATCTTGCTTTCATTATCTAACTAATTTTGTGTTTTCATTTTTTTAAGTAGTGCTTAATTCACTGGGTTTGATTTGCTTTGAGACTGCTGATAGTGTCTTCTCAGACTTTGTCCACATGTATCTGGATATTTTTAAAAATGGAGGTTTACCTTTCTCTGTTTAAATGTTTTCTATCCATATAGAGAGGAAAACACTAAGCATGCTAGCTATAAATTATTTATTTGTAAAAAAAAAAAAAAAACACTATTTACATTTATTTATATGTGTAAATCTGACATCTAACAATGTCTGTGTGTAGATGGTGTAGTTTATTGACTTGTGTAGTTCACTATATAGGGAGTAAGTAGGTATTTTATATTTACCCAGAAACATGCATGCCTTGTGACATCATTGTTTTTGAAAAGTTTAGTTTTAGTAACATAAATGACATTTTTATGTGGACTGAAGACAAAAATACACAAAATCTCTTGTATGTGTGGATGGTGTCCAGAAGGAGTACACTGTGGAGGTTAGTGGTAAAAGGAGAATGTATAGTTTTGTTATGATTAAGATAAAACTTGCACACAGATTATATCGTTTTTTTTGAGAGACTCCTTCACAGTTTTGTGAATTGACACCTCATTTCACAGATGATTTAGACCTTCTAAACACATTTGGCTTTCTTGTTTTTGTTGTTTGTGGCCCGAAGCGGATCTGAGATAGATTTGTGGTGGATCCAACCTGATAAATGTCCCAACTAGGGTTTTTGTTGTGGAACTTTCTTTTTTTTTTTTTTTTTTTTATTCAATCACATTATTACTCTAAATTACACTGAGCGGAACTGCACTGTGAAGCTTAAAGCAAAAACACAATTTAAAAGTGCTGTTTTTGTAGCCTTAAAACCCCTTCACTTTCGGCAGGATACCTTCAGGTTCTAGACTGTTGCTGGGGTACTTTTGATTGTGGTTGATGTGGTTGAATCAGTGTGGCTGATTGCATTCTTTGTCTAAAAAAAATCAATACAAAGCTGATCAGTTTTTTTTTTTTTTCATCTCTACTGTATTGTTAAAGAGTGCATTTGTAGCTCTTTAAAGCATGTAGATAAAAAGACAGTACATGAATCCACATCATGTTAATGAGCAGAAAATACAAACACTTTTTTGATATTTTCTTATTTAATTGAACTCACTTAGATATCTAGTATCTGGAGTGTATGCTGATATATCCTAATGACACATGCGTTTACATGTGTAATCAGAATAAACTCTGGTTAGTCTGACTTAAGTCTGATTGCTGTGTGAGATATAATATGCCAACTCACTCTTTGTGCAGCCGTTATTACTGCAGTTTGTACTGGTTACTGAATGTATATTTCTGTTATGTGGTTTAAATGCATCTGCAATCACCTCCCGAGTTTTGAGTAATTGGGTTTGAATGTGTTTTGATGTGAATTCTGTCTTGAGAGTATTGGCACATTTTAAATATTTTTTTTTATGTGAATGGACATAGATACTGGGGACAGCTCACTGCTGGATATGTAAATGAACATGTATTGTAAATATCTGTTTATCTACCATATAGAAGGCCAGATTATATAACTTTGATTCAGACTTCACTGGGAGACTTAAACTCTTGCCTCAGTAGTAAGGGTGGGACAAATAATAATTTTAAATATTCAGTATAAGTGAATATAAGGGAAAACCTTTCAATCCCTGTACTGTTTGAAAACACCACCTGGACAGTTAATGGTGAACTGATCAATAGAAATCCAGAACAACAGTTTTATTACATTGTCTGTTTGTTTGTTTGTTTTTTCTCTGTAAAAGTGAAAGCAAGAAATGCCAAGAACTGGTATTTTTCACTTTTCACAAGTTACCATAATTAAAAATGTAATATTTAGTGCTATCAATGTTATTCTGTATACTTTAATGTGTTTTTTTAAACACAAATATAATATTTTTCCATGTTTTACATGGAAATACATGTTTGTATTTCATATATGCTGATGAATATGAATTAAATCTCATCTGTCTGAACTTCCTCGTGTTTGATCCTAAAGCACCATTTTAAATGTTTGCTCTGCACATTATGAGATTCTTTTTAAAAAGCATCAAAGCTACCCTGAGATACAATAATAAAATAAAAAAGGCCCTGGCCTTTAGATGACACATGAGCAATGCAGCCTTGTAACACCAAGCTATCGGTCCTCTGATTGCGATTGTGTGTATATATATGAGTATTCACAGAATATTGTTGTGAATAATACAATTATTTTTAAAGCGATTGACACCACTAATATAATATAATTCGATTTGGCCAATTTTACATTGTTCTTTTACTCTCAATAAAAAGTAAACATGATTCATCTCAGAATATTTTTGTGATTAATACATTTTTAAATAGATATACACCACTAGTAATATTACATCTTTCAAGGACTAGATTTTTTTTCCCTTGTTCTTTCTTCTTCTTGAAACCAGTAGCCACTTAACGTAGGTGTCAGTCTGCGGCTGCCCGGGCGTCAGGGCAGTAAAAGTTGTGGAGGCACTTTGTAGATGAGCTCAGTGCTGCAGTAAATCCCTGTTAGGAGAGTGTTTTGGAGCTGCTGTATTCTCAGTCATGCGCGCCATGTGGCAGCAAAGCTGAGTGCGGATCATGTAAATGCAGAGGGAGGCGAGGCGCAGGCCGCCGTAATGCTCCAGCCGTATGCCTGGAGAGCAGCAGCAGATTAGAGGAGGCTCCAGCAGCTGCAGCCGCACGGCCGCTTCCTCAGCTCCGCACCGCACAGCTCAAATCCACCATCCCGCCTGCCGCCACGGCTCCGCGGGGGGCCGCTTTCCTCCGGCGCCGTGAGAGCGAGTGAAGTATTACCCAAACCTCCGTCTTCTCCGGCAGAACCACAGCACGCAGGCTTAAACGCAACCCCCCCGACTGCTATCACCTCCAATAACTCGTCTGCTTCTTAAAGGCAGTGACGGGCTCTAATCCTGAGCTGTCCTCCACACACATATACACACACTCGCACACAGAGGATCAATAACTCGGTGTTACAATGCTGCATTGCTCATGTGTCATCACGCCTCAGATCAGCACTGGCAGTGAATGAGACTGACCCGCTGAGACTGGACTGTTGACATGCTGATTGATGTCTGTCATGTCTTTGTTGAGATTATACAGTGACTGAGAGAGAGAGGGTTCAGCAACATGGCAGGAACATCACAGTACGTCAAGAGTTTTATATGTAGTTCTGGTGAGTGTAGCCTGCAGATCGACATTGATGTCAGACAACAGTAGGGCTGCAAATAATGATTATTTTGGTAGTCGACTAATCTGAAGATTATTTTACTGATTAGTCGATTCGGTACAGCTTCTGTTTCTAGCTTCCTCTGTTTTCGCTTCAAATGGGTAGAAACAGTTGCACATGGGATTTAAATGTCCAGAACGTTGTCCTTTAAATGTGTAACGTGGTGATATTTAGTGCGGAAATGTGTAATCTGTTGTGTTTGGGCACATTTGGTGTCCCCAGTACTTTGTGTAGTGCTGCAAATAAACTCTTTGGGGTCAAACAACTGGCTAATGTTTTGATATTTCTATTAATATCTTTGTAATAATGCAACACAGAAAGACCATTCAATTTTTTTTTTTAACCGTTAGAGTTTCTCTTTCTTCTCTTTCTCTCTCTCTTTGTTTTATTGCAGTTATTGCAGAGTTAAAACCTATGAATAAGGGTTGAAGCAAGTTTGATAGGAAATTTGCATTTAAATTCATCACTGTCTGTTTTATATAAAACAGGTGGAAGCACAAATCGAAAAATTACAGATGAGAAGCAGATGCTAATGACACAATTCCACCAGTTAGACAAGGCGAGACGCAGAAGATAAATTCTCTGAGTTGTATCATTGCAAAGATATTAACCCAAACATCAGGATACATCAAATTTGACATGCTGGCGAGTTAGTAGACCCCAGAGGGTTAATGATTAGCTGACAATAAACATTTGTAGTCAACAAATATCGACTAATCATTGCAGCCCTAGACAACAGTGATCCCTCGATTTAGTGATATTCCTGTAATTTGTTTAGCGTGTGGTTTTTGCCTTGTCTTGTTTAAAACTGCGTGGACATCCTTGGAAAATATGTCATCTTGAAGGCAAAAAGAATAAGTAGGGAAAAAATTGTCCGCTTCTTATGGTCACTTTTTACTTGCTCTTGGTATATCGCCAGCAGAATCTGAAACTGGTAGAGACTTTACTGCAGAATGCTCTTTAGTGCTAGTGTTGACAGGCCCTATTCCCTGGGGTCATTTTTTTTGCTATGACTTTAGTAGTGATGAGTGGGTTAGTGTAGCAGACCATTTCATGCCGCTGTTACCCATAAAAATGAGCTGTTAATGTCATTATCCTGCTCGTTCCACAAACTCTCCAGGCACTCCATGCTCCCCAGGGCACTCTGAATGTGCCATAATGATATCAAAATGTCAAAAGGGCAAGATGCTGTAATTCAGTTCACTGATAGTGAAGTGGCCACATTACGAGGCTGTCTTTTCTTTTTGTTTGCTGTGGTGCTGCACGTCAGCTGAGTTTACAGTGTCATCTGTGCATCTAGATTTAAAGGGAGCAGACAGAATGAACTCAAGATATTTCATATTTTGTCGTGTCAACTTCATTTCATGTGTTACTTTCTGCAGCACTGATCATAAATCTCATGAACTATTTATTTTTCAATAAGACAATGCAAAACCACATAACAGTACATTACAGAGACATGTCTGCAGAAGAAGGGGATATGGGACTGATATGTCCCCAATAGAGAATTTTGAAAATGTGACCATGACACCCTAAGACGTGTTTTCTAATTTGGGGTTGTAGATACGACAGTCTTAATCAAGGATTCCCATTTCTGGCCTTGAAAAATTATCTTAACAAATGCCTTTAGGGAGAGAACTAATGATGTGAAATTTGATGTCTTGCAGAAAATTCTTCAACTTCTACCAGAGAAAATCTACAGCCGATGGCAGTTTCACAGTATAGGTGAGTGCAATCAATCAATGCTTGTAAAAGTTAAAGACAAAATGAATGTATTTAGCCATGAAAAGATTGGAAAGAGGTAAGACAGTCCTAATTCATACGCTTTTCACAAACATCCAGACACCTTTATTTTTCTCACTCTTTTAACTGATATTGTGTCCAGACTCATTTCACTTCTGAAAGATGTAGCCTGTAGTCTGATGTAGTCCGTTTCTTATGGAAAGATTTGAAAAGCTTTATTATTATGAAATAAAAAGTAAGCTAAAATTACACAATGCCTCCTTATATAACTGAGCTGCCACACTGGATTACGGCTGATGGTACAGTCTCAGTCATTTAGAACTGTGGTGTTTCTAACAGTAAAACAGCCTTATATAAACCTGTGAGTCATTGAAGCAAATGATTATCTGTGTGCCCTGCCTTAAGCTAAACAATAGGAGTGAGAAAATAATTAACTGCAGTAAGAGAGAGGTGAGTAAATGAGAAATGTAAATGAGAAGCATCATTTGAAATGCAAATTACTAATTGAATTATGCATCGCTTGGTTTCAGTCTCTGTGGCAGGAAGCCATGAACGGGGTGCAGTCACCTCAATTAGAATCCTCCGGCCGCTGTAAGAGTTCCCGTTAAAGCGCTGAGGCACAGATTGATGGGAGCGTTTGCCCTGGGGGCTTATTGTTGTGAATCCATCCTTACCCCTCTGGGGAAACACAAACACAAAGACATTTTGGTTCATGATACAATCGCCCGAAGCTTCCTTACAGGCAACATGTAAAGGAATTCCTCTGCTGTCAGAATGCAGTGTAGGGATTTTATGTAAACCAGTAAAAATGTCATGGTTATATAAGTACTCAGGGCAAGTAGTTTGATGACATGCTGGGCAAATAGCTGTTAATTGTGTTGTGAAACATCCATTCATGTATATATGATTGCAAATTGTTTATTTGACTAAAATTAACAAAATGCTAAACTGCAGGTAATTCTTTGATTATTTATAAGTAATCTTGTAATGGAGGTCAAATAAGTTTTACTCTGAATTATGTATGATTTTATTATATTCAGACAAATACAGAAAAGTATGCAAGTATTGCGGCTGGTTTTACCATAAACCCAACAACTTCGCTCCTGTATGATCTTACATGAGTTTTTTTAGACCTTAGAACTATTGTCATACTTCTCCCAGTAAGGATTCTAGGGCTGCGTATCATTTTACATTTTTTGATATGGTACTTTGAATTCTGTACCAATACCCAAAAAAATACTTTTTTTCTATACCTTTTTTTTCCCCAAATTTATGCATTTCAGTTTTAAGATTTATTTTTGACAAAATTAAATTAAATTATATTAGTGGTGTCATTCACTTAAAAAATAATTATAATCATGATTCTTCTTTTTAATGCTGCTAAAATGGTGTGTCGACAATTTGAATGATCACCAATTTGAATGATCACCAATTTGAATGATCACTGCGAACATGCTAACCGCGTTTCTGTCACTCTCTCCTTTTGTGTGCATCAGGGCGCCTTCACGGTTGTTTTACCTTGCTGCACGCTCTTTCTGCATTTGGCGCGTTTTATGCAAAGTATCAAAAACAGGCATCAAAGATTTTTTAAACCATTTTAGTACTCGCTAGTACCGAGATCGATTCAGTCGATGACTTTTTGGTAAAGAATTCCGACACCCAGCCCTAGGGGGTTCTATATTCAACTGGAAATGCCCCTTGAGGATTCTATACAGACCTGGCAACTTATGACCAAATCTCTATGGTATATGTTCACATTGTGTCAACAGAACTCATGTATATGATTGCTGTTGCTTGGGCAAAGAAGTTTCATAGAAGGAAATGAATGCTAGTGTAGCACAGTTCCTGTAGGTCAAGCAACTCCTCCATGTTTTAATCCTTAAAGCTTAGCATTGATAAAATGTTATGTATTTTATTTTTATGGCCCAACTTGGTACAATTATCAGCATCAAGTTTACATGTAATATAATTAGAATAATGTTTTGAGTTATCAACATTCAGCAAGGTAAAATAGTCTCAACCTATCAGAGACTGTAGTGCTAAACATCACCAGCAGACTTTTTCTTTCTGTCATAATTCCCATATTCATCAGAGTTACAAACAATGGTCTAATCATTAGGTGATTATTATCTTATATAATCTTATTATATATATGTATGGCAATTTTTGCCATTTTTTTGCCAAGCTAAATAGGCTGCACTGACTTGTATGAATGTGAATGTGGGTTTAATTAATAATCCAATCTTTCAGATTCAAGTTAAAAATGCTAAGTGACATGGACATTACCTTCATTTTAATAATTTAAAATAGTAAACAATTGCAGTGTTTGAGGCAATATCAGTAAACATCCAGTAAACAAGCAAGCTATGTCTTGATTATTTTGATGTTTAATCATCAGTAATGTTTGTTCTCTTCATTTTTTAGGTTCTATTCTCAAAAAACTTTTGCACACTGGAAACTCTTTTAAGGTAAGCTGACCTGTCAGTTTAATCGTAAATGTTCTGAATATTCCTAAATCAAATCGCATTGTATTATGTTTGTTTATTGAATGTATTTGTGTGTGTTTTTGTATGGGAATGTAGATCCGTTGTGAGGGCATGCGGCTGTTCCTGCTGTGGCTGCAGGCCCTCCAGACCAACTGTGCTGAGGAGCAGTTGCTCATCTTTGCTTGCCTGGTGCCCGGCTTCCCCGCAGTGCTGTCCTCCAGAGGTCCCTGCACATTAGACACCATTATCTACAACCCATTCTCCAACCCCCCTGATGGTGAGACAGTGCACACACATGCTCACATGTTGCTTAGCCCAGACATGCTGCCTTTTCTGTTACATTTAGTGATAATTGAGTTGAGACAAGCAGTTCAGCCAGTGCCTTAAGTCGTGTTGCCCTACTCGGATAAAACATGAACTTAAATAAAGAAGCACAAACATTGGGGGAGGTGTTTGAATATTCTTTTGATATATAACCAAATCAATAAAAAACCTTCAAAAGCCATCCATCTCTATAATCTCCACCCCACTTTGCTCTGTGCTCTTGGGGGACTTCATCTCACACGTTTCTATTAACCCTGTGGCTTCATTTTTTATGTATTTGCTTTTTCTCCCATGTCCTTTAATAATAGTCTCGTGTATGGAGGTACTTTTGTTATGATGTTATGAACAAATGCTCTCAGAGAGAGAAAACAAGACACAGGCAAATGCTGAAAGGAATGATTTCCCTGGACGTCTCGTTTCAGAATTTTCTCTAATGTCCTTGAACTGTCCAAATGCTAGACATTTCTCACCGGCCTTGTGTCTTTGCTCTTTAACCAGAAATCTGAATAGACTCCACAACTGAAAAGACTGGATGAAAAACTCCAATTTCCACTCGAGGACTTTTCTTGGTTTTCAAATGACAGTGATGATAGAACTTTATTTATAATAAAAAAATAAACTAGTACAGACTTTCTAGAGTCCTGCCTCTTTTCAAGCTTTAGCGACTTCTGAACTGCCCATGGACAAATGCTGTTATATCCTACGTAAAACTACCACTTCTCTTATAGCGTTATAAACAGAGGCTATTTCAAAGCCATGGAAAATGAATAGCTTGCTTTTCTCTGCTAAATGTCTTTGACCAGCTACAGACTCATGGCCTGTTCCTTTTTCTGTGTCTGTCTGTGTGTATGTATGTTTTTGTATGTGTGTCTGTATGTGTGTGTAGCCAAGATCGTGCCCGAGGAGATCACCCCACTGGTGCCTGCTGTTCCAGGGGAGAAGGTAGCAGATGACCAGACCTGCTACATCCTCCAAACTGTGCTAAAGTTCATGGTAATCCAGGTGAGAGGTGCGGTCTTTCCTTTTTCACACTTAATTGGCACTTCTGAACTGTATGTATCACTCTGCGTGCCCTCCATTTGTCAGGGTGACACCATTGAATCGGCCCTTAAACCGCTGGTGGGAGGACTCGTAAATAGATCTGTCACCACTTCTCCTTACAGAGTTTCTGCAGATCCTTTAGAATATGCGCTTCTTGCCTGTGAATGTTGATGGATTTCAAAAGGAGTTCATAATGTGTGTCACCTTAAATCAACACCACATACTATTTAAAGAAAAACAGGAATTGCAGAGAATCTTTATTCCTAAACAGTTCTTAAAGAAGTGAGCTTTATAAATGAAAGATTCAATACATCTTATTTTCATCTGTATTTCTACAATGAAAATGTATTGCAGGATTTAAAGTAAAAAGAAAATTCTTTATGAAGATGTTACATACTTTCTGTTTACGCCCAGTCTGATACACAACAATGGTTTACATACCAAATACAGGCTTTTAAATATGATTTAAGGCACTTTCTTATGTTGATGTGCAATATGTGGTCATGTTATTTGAATGAGAACAATCAAGTCATATTTAAAAAAAAAAAAAAAAAGTTTCTTCCTGTACGCATAGCAGAGCCAGTGCTATACTTATGGTGACAAAACTAGTTTAAGCAAGTACTATAAAAACACACACACAGTGATTAATAATTCTGAGTTTATTTACTACAACTTTTTTTTAAATAATTTACAACATTTTTTAAATTTTTTAATGCAATGCTTTTAGCAGGTCACGTTCTATCACCATAATGATGTTCGTGTGCTTAAGCTATTTTTAAAACTGAACAAAATCAGAAAACCAGTTTGCTGCCCGTAATTTCATTCACATATCAAGCTCAGAGGTGAAAAATATGGCAATAATAATAATATGTATTTTTTATTGTTTCAATAATTAATATTTTTATTACACTTTTTGTGAATGATACATTATGGCACACCCATGCTTGATCAAATAAATAGCTAGTGGTCACTTTGTCTTTTGATTTTGAAAGAATTGAAATGCTTTAAAGGAATCTTAGTGAACTTCATCAAAATACTAATAGTTTCTAAAGATTTTTTTCTCCACATCTTTAAAATTGGATCTCCATTTATAGGCATCCAGTCTGGAATGGCACAAGAAGGACAACCAGGACACAGGTTTCAGATTCCTCTTCTCTCTCTTTAAGAAGTACTACCTGCCTCACCTCTTCCCTTCCTTCACCAAGGTCACCAACCTCTATAAGCCATTACTGGGTGAGTTTCCAAACTGCTCATTGTCCCATCTACCAGAGATACTTAGAAAGTTCATATGAAAGTACATACCTTAATTTTCTTTATTTATACTGATTATCTTAACTGTTTCCTCTGTATTACTAAACTGATGCTCAATTTTATGCTGTCATTGCTCTGCTCTTTTTCTGAATATTTGTGTCGTACATCCAGTTAGTGCTGGGCAATATGACCTCTTAATAATATCACAATTAATATTACCTTAATTATGATTATCAAAAGATTATTTTAACGATGAACAGACACAGCATTTTTTTCGTTGGTACGAACTGCTCAGGTTGTTCAGTTGATCTTTGAGTTCATTGTTTGAAATTTTCGATCTATAGTATCTTTACATTACTGTTAAATGGTATGTGTGCCATAGATGTGCTATGTGAAGTTCTGAAGGACTAATAATTATATAGAATATCTGGTTAAAATGGGAAGAGTAATATATGTAATAACATTATAAAAGCACATACAGTGCTTTACACATGAGCTCACAATAAAGCACAGTGCCCGCTCTTTTCCTACATGTTCCTTTCTATCCATTAGCTTTAATAAAGTATTCATTTTAGGGAAAAAAGGCAGTCCCTGCTGCTTGCAGAAGTTAATTGCCAATTACCTGAGAACCCTTGCTTGAATCTCATGCTTTTTGAATTGAGCATTGATTTTCTTTTTAAGTGCTGAACATATTTTTTTAATGATTTGATGATCAAGAGTGAATAGTGAGGTCTACTCTGAAAAGTCGGCTGTAAAAAGATGACCAGTGGAATATACATATATATGTTTTTAATTTATGTGATTTATTCTTTCCAGGTTAGTTTTCTTATAGCTTTTTTCTTTGAATGCTTTACTGATTTATGGTTTTATTGATTGTGGTTCTGCATTTAATCAGATATAAATTCGGACCACATTAATAAGCCCTTATCAAAGCTGAGGGGAACAGGCTGTTTTTTTTTTTTTGTCTTGAGGCTTTTAGGCAAGTAGAGAGAATAGCTTTATAAAGAATAGAGACATACCTTATTTTATAGACTGTAAGGCACACCGGATTGTAAGGGCGTCTGTTTTTGAATGTCTATTTTCTGGTCTATTTTCATACATAAGGCGCATTTTAAGCGTCAGTAGTAAGGAACAGGGGTGTCGCCATGTTTCACTTCTAGTTTATCAGGTCTTGCAGCTGGGGTCACCTAAGTAAACGTTGTGGTTAGCAGCACTTAGTGCTAGTAAATGCTACCTGACAATGCTACACTGAGGAACCCGGAGTGTTCCATTAACCAAGGGCACTATCAGCTCGGGGTTTGTCCCATGTAGCTTGTTTTAACACTGTAAACGCACAGTCTACAGTACGATATACTCACCTCTGAAGGCAAAAGAGCTAGCGCTGCGGTTAGCGGCTAATGCTAATACTGCTCCAGCCTGGAGAAACTTGAAACACTAAAACTCGTTTATAACACTGTACTTTAGTGGAGTTTTTATTTATGGATATATGAAATAAGTTTTCCATAATTATTTGTTCCACTAATCTTTATTTAGTTTAGAATTCACATCTTAAAGTAGACTTTTACCCAATTTTTGAGATGCTGTTTTTTTTCTTTGTTTTTTCCTTTTTAATGTGCTTCTATCCTCTCTCTACTCCCTCTGTACCTCCAGACCTCCCTCACCATAGACCAAAGCCCCTCTACGTGCCGGTGTCCCGCAACAACGAGAGCACATTCTGCACTCGAGATCAGTACCTGGCCCCTCGCGTAGCCTTCATCACCTGGTTGGTCAACTTCTTCCTGGAGAAGAAGTACGTGAGTGCAGCTACAACTAGCACTAAAAATGGAGGAGAAGTTCTTCCCAAGATCATGCAGGTACGAAAAACACTATTTAAACTGCGTATATTCACTTAAAATAAAATTTTTATTGCAGAAAATTGACAATTGGCAATTTTGACAGTAATGTAATCAATATGTTTACATATACTTTAGAAATCATATGATGTGAAAAGTCTGGGTTTGCATGAACAAAGCAAGAATTTTAAAAGCAAAGGGTTTCTAAAATTGAAAGCAAGCTAGTTTTAGTCCAGCTAACTTGACTAATCTTTGGATTACATGTTGTGGGATCTTTGCATTACAAGTGTTCGTGCACTGAGGTATTGAGGTAAGGCACTAAGGTAAGGATAATGCCCTAAAATGTACACCGTGTGCTTTTAATAGAGCATGCTTAAAGAAAATATTGAATTTTTTTTTTTTTTTCAATTTTACTGTGAAATGATTTTAATTAAACACACATACAACCCTTTTTAGAACTGCTAATTTTCTTTTTTGATTAATTGACAAATTGAACAAAATAAAAGTAATAATAATAATAATAAATAATTACAGAATTCCGATTAATATTGGAAAGTTAAGCGCATGTAAACGCACTGACATCAGACAGAAATATTGTGAGATTACGTCTTCCGTCCTGAAATCCATTTCTTTTCTCCGTTACTTCAAAGAACAAGTTTCAGACTTCCAGTCAGTATTTCTTTCTATTGGGTGGATATTCTTTAGAACTTTGATCTGTGTCTGTAAAATATCAGTTTAAACTGCAAAACAGACGCTTGTATTGAAGTGAGGATAAATAGCTGTAGGGACAGAGGCTGGTATTCATGCAGCTTCTCAGAGCAGCTTGGCTGCTTGGATGAATCAAGACACACAAGGTCAAGCACACTTAAATCAACTTGTTCACAAATAGTCCACACAAAATATCAGCTACATCACATTATAGTTTCTCCAATGATTATTCTATTAATTATGTAGTCAATGCACTTTAACAAGTGATTAAAGTTTTATCTATGTTGTGCAGACAGTCTTATTATAAAGTTTGTGTGTGCGCGTGTGTGTGTTTGCTTGTGACAGACTGTAACTGCAGGCAGTAGCAGTCAGGAGAAAAGCAGCGAGCAGGAGCCCAATGGTCCGGTGGAGCAGGAGAAGAACCACTCAAACAGCAGCACATTGTCTGACCGCAGGGGCAGCAACTCCAGCCTGTGCAGCATAGAGGAGGAGCATCGCAGCGTTTACGACATGGTGCACTGCATCCTTCTCTCCACCAGAGACAATGTTAACTTTGTCAATGAGGTCTTCCACCAGGTCAGAGAGTCCTTTAAAACAAAGCATGCGCTAATTTAGTGTTGTCATGTTCATTGTTTTACTGTGCTGCCATCTAGTGGCAAACTGTGACATGCTTCTGCTTTTATCAAGTATTATTGGTACATTAATGATTATTATGATTATTAATATATAACAACACATATAAGAGCTTATTCTTCTGTAAGGATTTGTAATAGATTTATAATATAATAAACAGTGTATTGACTGTAAAGACATGCTCTTTAAACATTTCTGTTTTAAGAGGATATTATATATATATATACATTAGGTTTTTAGGTTTTCATTGCAAAATAAAAAAAAAAATTATGTTGTCATGACAGTAGTGTTTCTGGCATTTGCCATTTTACACAGTTCAAACTAGGGGTGGGCGATATAACCCTAAAATAACATCATGAAATTTTTTGGTATTTTCGCGATAACAATACTCATGACGATATGATAAAACACTGAATTTAAAAATATGTATATTTCAAGAATACACTACTGCAACACAATGAAAATGTAATTTTATTATTGCTTACGATATGATATGGCACACATATGGATTTGTAAGATTAGTCAATGATCCAGAATGTCACGATACTAATAATGCACTCCAAATATCTCCATATATTCAGGATTAAAGTAAAATAAATGATGCTGGATGGATATAATCTGTCTCTAGTAGATATATAATTTATTAATATATATATTTTTTCTTTTGCTAAAAACAAGCAAATAAGTAGTATCCCGATGTGATAATTAAGGGTGGGGAATCGGGCACAATATTTCAGAGTATAATATTATTCACAATAGTCAAAAATGTTGTTGGTATTATTGCGTACAATATGATCTGAAACACAGGGTGTGATGTGTCTCTGCAAAGTATGTTGTAATATGTTGGTTATTCCCTTTTTGACTTAACTTTTGGGATTACTTCATTTTCTTTTCCACTGCTGCCTGCATTTTTTAGAAAACATCTTGACTTGTGTTCTTATTAGATTTAATGTGTAAGCAATATATATAATACTCAGTAGACTACACTTTCCTTAATAACTGCAAAATCACAAGTGTTTTTCGTTTTATAGTTGTTTAGGTTTTTCATTGTTCATGTTCTAGTGGACATTTAGTTTTAGGGCTTTTTACACCTGCACATTTTGAATCTGGTAATATATAATCTGGAATCAAATGCTGGTTAGTTTTCGCCTGGTGCGATTTGTTTGGGCAGATGTGCGTATAGTAAACATACTTGAATACAGAACAAAACAAAGCAACGAGACCATTTTAAGAAGGTAGTTTTGGTTTGGTCCCCTACAGAGTTTGGAACATACAATGTGACCCAGCTCTGCTCCACAACTTAAATTGAAGGTTCAGAACACAGGACCTTCTTTTTGTATTTACTTTCTTGCCCCCACCCCAGACAGGTCTGACCAATAAACAAGGAGAATGTTCTCACATGTTTTGTTTTCATTAGAGCATGCTCAAAATTTCAAACTACTGTTCTGAAAACTAAATTAGTTATTTGTTTGTATATTTTGTATATTGTTTGTATATTATGTGATTATAGGTGATGTTTCATCAGTTTTCTGTTGTTATGATATTAAGCAATATATTTTGTGTCACTCTTCAGGCCTTCCTGTTGCCGTCCTGTGAGGCTTCAGCCACCCGTAAGGTGATTAAAGTGTACAGGAAATGGATCCTGCAGGAGAGACCCACCTTTATGACAGAGCCTGAAAAAACAGAGCACGATGAGGAAGAAGTAGAGGAGGGGCAGCAACCCATCGAGACTGACGATACACACTCACAGGTACTACTGCAGACCATGGAGTTAAAATCATGCTTGTATAAAGTATTTGACTGTGCTTTTAGAAAAATCTCTTTAGTTTTATAATTGCATAATATTTAGATTTGAGAACCAATTTGCAATCCAATATGAAATTCCATGTGCTTAATGTGTTTTTTTTTTATCAGTTTCTGCATTGGTTTCATACTGTATTGCAGGGGTATTTAATTAGAATTCAGTACGGTCCAGATAGAGAAAATTTCGCCAGGCCAGGTCAACTTGCAATATGATTCAGTATTTTTTTTTTTTTTTGTGAACAATTGTTTTTATTGTTTTTCTTCCTTTTTTTTAAACAACCACCCACAATTCCCTCCCCCCTTCCTGACAGCCCCACCCAGACGTATCAATATACTTTCACCTCTAAAGAGAAGAAAAAAATAAAAATAATAAATAAATAAATAAATAAATAATAATAATAATAATAAAATAAATAAATAATAATAAAATAAAAGTATAACAGCTCCAGCAATTTGTCATAACCGTCCACTTTTGAAAGTTCACTTTAGTACAAAAAGCAGCTTCACCTTTTCAAAGGCGTCCCGCCACCTTCTCAATGTCCTGGCTTTGGCACCATGTATCCGGGCTGTTGATAGCTCCATGGATATTATGTCCAGTAAGGTTTGAGTCCAAATATTTCTGCACATCTTAAAAGTGGAATCCCAGCGTTTTGTCAATAGAAGTTTTGCAGCTGTAAAAGCTGCCAACAGCAAATTCCCCTGCCATGATGACAGACTAAGATTAGAGAAGTTGTTTAGAAAGAATAAGTCTGGAGTTAAAAGTAGTTCTTCCTCAATAAGAGTGGATATATCCAATGTCAATTGACTCCAGAACGTTGATAACAAAGGGCAGGACCAGAAATAATGCATAAAAGTTCCTAATTCCCCTAGGCAACATGCATCACTTAAGGGAGAATTTGACAGTTGCATGTGGTATCGCTTCAATGGAGTTAAATATATTCTATGTATAAATTTCCAATGGACTACTTGGTGATTTGGATTTTTTGACGATATGAATGTTAAACATTCAGTATTATATCCTGTATATTGAAGAAGCCTAGTACTTCTGTCAGTGTTTTATGTCATCAACAACTGAAAGACAAAACAAATTACACATACTAGTATATTTCAACAATATGTATTGTTTTAAACAGGCCTGTCACATTAATTACATTATCAACCCATCATAAAATAAATGGAAACACCCCAAATTTCTAAAAGTCTAATAATGTGAATCTGTATGTTAACTTTGTTTCAAAATACTATATTTATTCAATTTGATTTTATTTTATATTAGATTTGCGCCTGCCTGTCATGATAGTTACATGAATGACAAATCATACAATATATGGAGAAATGTTTGCTGAACTTGGCCAACATATAAGCTTTTTTTTTTAAAACAGCAGTTTTATTTTATTTAATATTATTACTGTATCAGACTTTATTATGTTGTGGGGAAAAATTGTTGTGGGAAGTTGCCAATGCTTTTTGTCCCCTGGGGGCTGCCTTAGTTTTGAGGTAGGGTCGTTTTGCAAATCTTGCTGAGGAGTTCTGAGCATGTGGAGTAAAGTGGAGTATTTTGCACTATTTTTTGTTGTGCATTTGGTGATCTTACAGCACACATGATTGGTCTGTAAGTTTACTGCACTGTAAAGCACGTAAACCATAAAGACAATAAACGTTCCGCCGCTTTAAATAAACACTGTCAGAATTAAATCCTTCTCAATAGTTTATTGGATTGGGTCCGGAAACTTAAACAATGTGCCATTTTGATTATGTAGTATAAACTTCAGGACTTTTTTTTATTGGACAAAAAGGCATTAAAAATAAAATTTGTTGGATGATTATATATACCGTTGTATATAGATTTTAAATGGTGTTTTGCCTTCAAGGATTCAAAGAGACGTTATTTTCATTCACATCACATGTGGTACATGTGGTTGTATTGTATTGTCTGACATCAAAGATCTGTAAATATAGCACAGTTTTCATAATGTATAAAGGAAAGTGCATGTTTTGAGCTGATCTGTGTCTGCCTCAAGGTCCTGGAAAGTCATGGGCACAAGAGGTCGTCCAGCTGGGGGCGCACTTACTCCTTCAGTAGTGCCATCAGTCGAGGCTGTCTGACTGAACAACAGAACCACGATGTGAAGGCTGGCATCCAGCCTACTCTACAGGTACTATATTGTTTCTGAGACAAAATTTGAGAAATTGAAATTATATTTTGATATTTTATATTATATATATTATTATATATTATATATATTATTTTTCTTATTCTTATTTAAAAATGTCATTTTGTTTATCGATTAAAAAGAGCTTTTGTTTTAGGTTCTTAATATTTTACAGCATTGGTCTCTGTAGGAGCCAGAAAGTAGTGTTTTTTTTTTTTATTTTATTTTTTTTAAACTACATTTGTTTTGTTACATCTCTACTCATCAAAGTAGTGGTACACTGATTTCTCTGTAGTTTAGGAGACGATATTTGTGGTTTCTTTACAGGATTTCTGCATAAATGCATTAATTATTTTGATGCCAATTGTTTTGTTTTAATGTCTACTTGTCATAAAAAAACTAAAAACTTTGTTTATTTGCAGGTCTTCCTGACAAACTCTGCTAACGTGTTCCTTCTGGAGCCATGTCAGGATGTTCCCAAACTGCTGGAAAACCAAGTGGAGGTCTGCAGAGCCGTGCTCAGCATCTACCGACACATGATCATGGAGCAAAACATGAACAGACAGACTTGGTAAGACTGGTGTTTCTGTCTCTCCTAGTCAAACGCTGCATTTAAAAAGATAAAGGTGTTTACACACTTGTATAAATCATGCATAAATCTTTACAGCTGTAGTTCTGATTCTGATTTAGCTGTTTCTCCGCAAGAGGGCAAGAGTAGCTCTTTTAGCTTTGCAGCGCACCATATGAAACCCAGTAAAATACACCTGCAACCCACACCTGCATGTTTGCAGCCACATACCTAATATACAGCTAATATCATACTTGCTGAGTTGTGCTGACTGTATTTTTATAGGGAGCAGATGCTGCAGGTTTTGCTCAGGATTACTGAGGCGGTGATGAAGAGGCCGCAGGAGGACCAAAGAAAAGATGTTTTCGCCCAGAGCCTGGCCAGTGTTCTATTCAGAGTGAGTCCACAACTGCCTACACTGTTGGAGTTACAAATGAGAACACACTGTAGTTTTAAATGGTTAAGTGAGAGAATATTGTCTCATTAATTCATTAATTCATTGTTTTGTTTGAATGATGAAATATCTGCTTTTTTTCCCCCAGACTATAATTGTGGCATGGGTGCGGGCCAACCTCTGCGTTTTCATCTCTCGGGAGCTGTGGGACGAGCTGCTGGCAGTGCTGTCCTCACTCAGCCACTGGGAGGAGCTGGTGAGTGAGTGGGCCAGCATCATGGACTCGCTGACCGTTGTGCTCGCTCGCTACGTCTACGGTCTGGACCTCAATAACCTTCCCCTCGACAAGCTGTCTGAGCAGAAAGAGAAGAAGCAGCGTGGCAGAGGTGTGTGTGTGTGTGTGGGTGTGTGTGTGGGGCATTATAATTTTACATCTCTGACCTCAGTGTTTAACAACTATAGTAAATACAGTTATTCCTGTCTGTGTATTTGAAAAAAAGGTTTTCTGAATGTGTTTGAGAAATTTGCAGAGAAAAAATATTGTTTCTGCAAGTATTGAATTCTACACAATGAAGGTATGACTGTGGGTCCTGCGTGCAATATTTTTTTTTCTCCTATGCAGCTCTGAAAAAAAAAAAAATAAGAGACCACTTAAAAATTGAAAACCTCTGGAATATAATCAAGAGGAAGATGGATGATCAAAAGCCATCAATCCAAGCTGAACTGCTTAAATTTTTGCACCAGGAGTGGCATAAAGTTGTTTAAAAGCAGTGTGTAAGACTGGTGGAGGAAAACATGCCGAGATGCATGAAAACTGTGTAAAACACATGGTTTGTCCACCAAATATTGATTTTTGAACTCTTAAAACTTTATGAATATAAACTTGTTTTCTTTGCATTATTTGAGGTCTGAAAGCTCTGCATCTTTTTTGTTATTTTATTATTCAGCCATTTCTCATTTTTTGCAAACAAATTGATAATATTTAAATACTATTTTTATTTGGAATTCAGGAGAAATGTTGTGTGTAGATTATAGAATAAAAGAACAATGTTCATTTTACTCAAACATAAACCTATAAATGGAAAAATCTGAGAAACTGAATCAGAAATTGAAGTGGTCTGTTAATTTATTCCGGAGCTGTATATAGTGATTTGTATTATAAAAATAATGCACAATTGAAGTACAATTCCTATTATTATGTAGATATTGATTGCTTTGTGTTCATTAGTTGACAGGAAGTGGGCAAGAATAAATCTAATGCAGATAAATTGCTGAGAAAATAACTTCGAATCTAACTTTTTAATCATTAAATCCCTGTTGTTTTAATATCATTATCAAAGCACAATTGATGATGTGCACAATTTGGCACAACTCCAGTCACAACAATGCTTATAACACAACCATCTTGTTACATCACATCCTGCGCCTGGTTGGTTAGACGCCTTTGTTTGTATTCATTTGTTCATTTTCATAGAAATGGACAAAAATGCATCAATTCAGGTGGTTTTGATTCGCTTGTTTTGAGTGTGAAAGACATCATTCCCACATACATTAACAAGTCACACCATGTTTAATTAAATCAAACCAAAGCTAAAAAAGTAGAAACATACCGTTAGAGTGTGAAAACAGCTGTCAGTTTGATTAGTGGGAACAGTGACAGTCTGTATCTGTGTGTTGTAGGAGTAATGCAGGATTCTCAGAAGTCCTCGTCATCATCAGTAGCTCGTTCATTCTCTCTGAGCTGGAGGAATTCTGGAGATCAGCCTGGAGCTGGAGCTCAGGAACCCATGCGCTTCCGCAGCGCCACCACCACGGGAGCTCCTGCTGTGGAGAAAGCCCGCAACAACGTTCGACAGAAAGCCTCAGGTCAGAACACCACTCAACCTCTTCCCCAATAAAATACACTCTGTATCTCTCTCTCATTCTCTCTATCTCTGTCTTTTTCACTGATTTCTTTCTGTGCTTTCTCTCTATCTTAGTTTCACTCCGTTTCTTTCAGTCACACACTCACTAACTACACTCACGAAACTGGCTCTCGACTTTCCTTTCCTGCGTAGGAGGAGATTGCATCTCTGGAGAGCTGCTTGAGACTGGAGCAGATGCATTTGAGACTGAAGGATAGCTCTTAAAAAACCACCCATAGATATGTGCGCTTGTCTGCTCTTATGATGAAAAAAAAACTGTCTTCAAAATCCTCATTTTGTTTTGCCTAATTGAATTTCTCCTACATTCATCTTCAAACGGGAAAACGTTCTCCGCTCTTTGTTAAGAGAGCCGGCCACATCAAATGCTGAGCTGTTTTTGATAGATTCATTAAGAGCGTAATTAATGCTCATTAAAATGCATAAATAGGTAACGCAGTGAAAGTGATATTATCTAGAAAGCAAAGCCAGGAATAAAAGTGCGCTGCAGAAAGAAGAATAGCTACCGTCTCTTTCAAAGCTCTCCACCATACGCGACATGAAGTGGCGTCTAAGCACAATGGTAATGTTAATAGTAATGTTATCAGCGCTGGCAGAGGAGTCTTTAACTGTCTACTTCATATTACCTGCTTAGGTATTGAGTATCAAAGGAAGCTTTGAAGAGACTAAAGGTATAAATAATTGAAAAAGCATTAAATAATTGCTTCTTTGTAATTTCAAGCCGTCACAATTAGTGTATTTCTTTTTGTCCAAGGCTTTGTTCGTGAAACATTCTGTACTTGTTAACTTTGCATTCTGTGCAAACTGGGAGTTGGACTGCTTTAAGCAATAAATGCATACTAACTTGCTAACTGTGCTACAGTCATTGGCATAAGTAGGGCCATATGAGAGCTTTTAACGATTTAGTTTTCGTTTTCTTTTTTTTTTCTTTTTTTTTTTGTTAACAAGTAAATATAGGACTTCAGTTACAACTATACTAACATTAATGAAATGATACTGTACATCTTAAAATGTTTTTGTTTTAATTATTAAAATATAATCACATCCAGGCATCTATCTATACATCTATACTTTCATTTAGCATTTTTTTCAGAAATAGCACCCATTGCTTTAGAGCACCTCATTTGGGAGTAGAATTAAATGGAATAGAACAGAATAGAATCTAATTTTATTGTCCCTTCAGAAGATCGCCGGTCCGAATCCTGTTCATGTAGCTTACCATCAGCTGCCGGAGCCCTGTGAGAGCACAATTGGCCTTGCTCTCTCTGGGTGGGTAGATGGCGCTCTCTCCCCACATCATTTCAAAGGGTGATGTTGCTTAGCACAAGGCATCTGTGAGCTGATGTATTGGAAAAAGACAAAAAAAGATAAAAAAAACAAAAAAACAAAAAGCTGAATTTTTTTTTTTTTTCACCATAAGATAAACAATAAAATAACGAGCACATCCAGAATATGGCACAACACAGACAAAAGAGCAATAAAAATAAACATACAGTAAATTTCAATCATATACAGACCAGGTCCAACTTAGTGTGGCTTGTTAATGTGTTTGATGTTTGTTAATGTGTTTGATGTTTGTTAATGTGTTTGATGGCATTAGGAACACATTTACTCACTGCAGCAGATGGTAATATGATAATATATGGTAATGAGAGTCAACATATGGTAATACCGCTTGCAGGGCACCAGAGAGCGCTCTGCTATAAGAAAACTCATGATCAGATCCATTTGCACGAAATGGCAAGATATTTCAGAATATAATTTTATTTGCGATATTTAAAAATGTTGGTGATATTATTGCATACTATATGATAGTGCATACCCATAATTGAAGATCAAATATATTTGTTTTTGCTCTCTGGGATGGTTCTTCTTACTGAGTCTTGGTTCCAAACTAAAGTTTCTTCCTCTAAGTATGTTGGAGTTTTTCCTTGCCACTGTTGCCACCAACACTTGACCACTGTTGGCACGATCACTGTGCTGTTTACTCATAAGAGGCTTGACCACTTACCTCTGTAAAGCTGCATTTTTTAAAAAGCGCTTTATATGTGTGTGTGTGTATGTATATATATATATATATATATATATATATATATATATATATATATATATATATATATATATATATATATATATATATATATATATATATATATATACATACACACATATGCAATTAATTAAATTGAATTGAAGATCAGAAGATATTGGTGAAACCTACTGTGGTATAATAGTGTTTGAACAGAAAAGAAAAGTTCTAATATTATGTATTAGTGGTTGTCTGTTATATATTGTTTTATTCTAGGCTATTTCAGATGTTCAGATTACCTTGGCTGCTAATTCTTTATATGCATTATTTTTTACTGCTGCAGGTTGTGATTGACTTTACACTCTCTCTTTCTTTCTCCCCAACCCCTCTCTTTCCCTCTCTTTTCCTTTATTTCTTTGTTTCTCTGTGTTTCTCTGTTTTTCCTTTTCTCTGCTTGGCCAGCTAAGCGAAGCCAGTCTATCAGCAATTGTGTGCATCTGTATGAAGCTTTGCCGGCCACTAAGAGTGTGCCAATGCTGCTGCACACTGTCAGCTCTTTCTTGCCTGGTATCTCTCACAACTCTCACTGCTCTCACAGACTCTCAGGTAACTGTGCACTGTCTCTTTCACTTTTTCTGTCAGAGCTTTCACTTTCCCCCCTCTTAACCTTCCTCCATGCTCTCATCCACTACAACTGTCTCTGAACCTCCCACCTTGTTCCTACAAAAATACCAAATTTATTTTTTAATTTTGTTCAACACTCATTTTTATGCCTGATAACTTTCATACCATCTTATTATATTAACAAACTGATACAACTACACTGACATGCCATAGGTTTTCCTGCATTGAATGTAGATGTGATTTCGTTAAGAGTCCATCCAGTTTTAGCAATTCCCCCACAGCTTTGTAAATGGAATATTCGTTTTATATATTTAGCACCCACTACCAGTCCTCACATGTGTTCAGCTTAACTCACATGATAACACCTCACAACACCTTCCCAAGCCATTACTTGAGGAGATAATTCATTATCAGTTTAATTACTTCTGTCACATGAGTTTTGGCATATCAGTGTATATCTGTGCACTTTTTTTTTCTTTTTCTTTTTTTTTTTTGCATCTATGGGCATAGTCTTATGGTATGTCTCCCCACTCTGTGTCAGATGTGGAAGAATGTCAGCTGTCAGAATGTGGAGGAGAGATGGAGATGGGAGATGGCGACTGTCCTCTTCCTCGCAGCAGCAGCACCTCAGACATCACCCAGCAGTTCACTGACTCCTTCCCAGGTAGACCCATGTGAATTTTACTGCATACATTTTACAGCACTTCTTCAGTTTTATAATGCTGCCCTTTGTTATGTGTTATGGACTATATATATATATATATATATATACGTATATATATATATGTGTATATATATATATATATATACACATATATATATATACGTATATATATATATATATATATATATATATATATATATATATATATATATATGAAGGTTTTAGAACCCCTTTTTTGCATGTCTAGTACCTGAAATGAGTTGGACACCCCTGTTTGAGAATGCTTTCACATCTTAATTGTTTGATCCAGTTTTTATGCAGTGTGAAAGTACTTTTTAGATGATTCAGCCTTTCAGACCAAATACAGGGATTTTAGGAAGGCTATTGTCACCTATTAAACAATGGTGGAATTAAAAGAAGGCGCGTCACAATGCTCATTGCTATCTTACACACTGCCAACAGTCTATTTTCACTTTTCTTGCCTGCGCTGTTTAAATAGCAAAGACGTTTATGAATATGTCTATGCTGAGGGGCGTGGTGGTCTTGAAATGAGGTAAATTTAGCCACTAAAAAACACAGGTGCACCACTGCCTAATTTGAACCCTGACAACAGGCATCAGTCAGATGTTCTCGACAATGCAAATGTGGCGTTCCTCCACTTTTTTACCTCCACCTCCATGCACACACACACTCACACATACACACACAAGAAAAACAAATTTTTACAAAAATAAACAGAATATAAAATAAAATAACACTGCTGCTCCTGTAAATGACCTGCGTGACAGCGTGAACGAGCAGGTCCATTTAAATAGTGCTTTGCTGTTAAAAAAGGAAACTGCTAAAGTCAGAGTGCACCTCCTCAATTACATGCTGATTGGTTTATTGCATGATACACCCAAAACACACCCATAAATAATTAAGAGAATTAGTACATGCTTTTTGTGCGTAAAAATTGAACAAAGCATGTTTTTGGCATCCTCTTGATAGCAAAGACACACTGACACTCTAAATCAAGCTGCGTAGTGCGTGATTAGCGGCCTGTAGATCGCTAAAATAGGGTCCCCAGGTGTTTTGCTGAAATCCAATTTCTTTAAGTAGGATAAAGAACTTTTTTATGTCTTATATGTTTTAATTAATTGTTTTTTTGGTTAATTGGTTTGTAGAATGATTTGGCACAGTTTGGCAAGATGCCTTTCCAGGTGTTTTTCTGGACTGCTTTCACAGGCACATGCATCGCATAGGATTGACACAAATGCTTATGCTTACAACTGCTGTGTCTGCTGTAACTGTAGATTAACCCTTATTTTTGAAAAGGAAATAAAAGGAACCAGACAAAATGTATACAATCTAACAAACAGGATATCTTCAATCCAGGATCTTTATAAATCGAAAAAATTGCATTGTTTTGTTTGTGTGGGTGAAACTGCAGGTCAGAGGATGGCGGACTCTCCAAACGCAGGCAGCTCTGATGGCACGCCGTGGTTGTCTGAAACCAGCTCAGTAGGGAAGCGGGGGGACGGCGATGCTCCCACGGTCAGTCCTCTACTTTTCTTTTTTTGTCTTTTTTGAAGAGAGTAATCAGTAGCAGAATACAAATAATGTGTAGATCAGATGTGATGCAAAGATTATTACAAATTAAATTGGCTATGAGTTTGCTACAGAAAATCACATTCTTGTTGTGGCTCTTTGTAAAGACTTGAACAGAGCAGCTAGCATAGTGCGTCTAGCATGGAGCAGCTAGCATGGAGCAGCTAGCATGGAGCAGCTAGCATGAAGCAGCTAGCATGAAGAAGCTAGCATGAAGCAGCTATTATGAATAGAGCATCTTCCATGTCCTTACAAATTAAACAGTGTTCTAAATCACAAAATCCCCAAAGTACATACAATATATCTATCAATCCAGTAAGTAGTTTGCTTAGAGATAATGCTTGAGGAAAGTTAAAGAAAACTGGATGAAAACCTGTGCTTGCATGCTTGTATGCTTCTCCAACGCACTCCTCTAAACAGTGTCTCCGCAGTAAAAAGAAGTTCACCACTAGGGGATGCTAAAGCTAATACTATCCTTTAGGCAGAATAGTTCCTATCAGTTTGCTGCTGCTAGTTCTTTATGCACAAAAAGAAATACACCTGTATTATCTCAGCACTCACCAGAATATTGCAATCTGTTGAGATGAGCGTTGAATAATCACTGCTAATCTACTTCTCATTGTTTAAATTTTCTTCACACTTGACACAGATCCTGGTTCGGCGGAGCAGCAGTCCAGGAGACATTGACTGCCAAGGTGATGCTGGATCCATCAGCTCAAGGTTCAGGCTCCATGAGAAAAGTAAGCTACTGCTCATTATGATTTGAGTAGAGCTGGGCAGTATGATTAACAAAACATAATTTCTTGATGCCTTTTAGAAAAATGTTAATATAAAATATAATGCTATTATATCCTATTATCATATTTATATGTTACATCATAAATAAAACATGTACTTAAATAGTAAATAACTTACTGTCTATCTACTATATGTTTCACTGGCTGAGTAAAACAACACTAAATTATGTTGCTTGAGATATTTCAATGACATCATTTATTTGCACCATACTCTGTACAAGTTTTGACACAGTATCCCCAGAAATCAGACCCTTTCAACACAAAGACCCATGCATGTTCATTTTGAGAAATAATATTCGCTCTAATCTCACCCCCTAATTGGATTTACTAAAGTTACGGCTTCATTACTCCTACTCTTTAATTTTTTAAAAAACTGACACCAATAAATCCATAATTCCTGTTATTTGCTTATTTAGGAGTGTTTTACGTTCTTGAGTAACACAGATGCCATGAAGTATCATAGAGAATGTACAGAGTATCGCAGAATCGCACTATTGTGAGAATATTTAATCGTGAGATGCTCTGTGATTCCCGCCCCTAATAAAATCAGCACTGGCCTCTGGATTATGCATGTGGGACCTCCTGCATCAAATGTGGGTGTGATTTCTGCCAGAATCGCTTGTCCTTTTACTTGGACAATTGTAATCAGACAGCGCTGACAACAGTCATCACCACCCATCATTGTGCGCTGTTCGTTCACGTCGCTTTTCTGTAAACATGCGGGTCAGTGTTTGGCCTCAGTCATTTATATGATAACACCTCACAACTTATGAAGTTGTGTTTGTTTGCTAGTTTATTTTCTGTAAACTGCTGTTTTGTAATTTGTGGCATGTCTCTCTCTGTCTCTTTCTCTCGTGCTCTCTCTGCAGGTGAGAGTGTAAGTAGTGAGACCTCCAACTGCTACCTCAACGATGCTGACGTGAATCTGCTGTCGTGGCACGCTGTAGAGGAGGAGCCTGACTGTCCCTCACCTAACGACGTCAGCGTGAGTGTGAGCGTGGGGATGGCAGCGGACACAGAGAGCCAGAGGAGCCTGTTACTCAGCCACACTGAGGCACTAGCAGGTACAGTACACAGTACAGCAGCTTCTTTATGGGATTTTGCTTTGTTTTTTTAATACTAATACTATAATAATAATATCATTATCAGAATGTAAAAGTTATTCATTTAATATGTGTTATTAGGCTCCTTTTTAACCTCAGAAAACCAAACATGATAAACCAAAGCTCTAAAGCGTTCTTTAATTTATAGTTCAAACCCTAATTGGCAAACACATTCCTAGTAGATTCTTTTTTTTTTTGTCTATAGGTCTTTATTTTAAACAGTTTTCAAAACCCAGCTGATGTGTTTTAGATCATTATCATTTGAGCTGTTTCTTCTGCAGATTTGAATGCAAAATGCCATGTACACTTCTTTCCTGTGTTCATGATTGTCAATGCACACAGGCTCACCCAAACCAAACTTTATTTATATAGCACCTTTCATACATTAAAATGCAGCTCAAAGAGCTGTACATACAAACAAATAAACAGAACACCAGTAAAATTTAGAAAATAAGTTAAATAAAATAGAAAATAAAATTAAAACAATTAAGATTAAGAAGTAAATTTAGTATTTGACAATTAAGATAAGACACAAAATGTAATGTAATAACATAATAATAAAAAATAAGAAGTTATATAGAAATGCAATGTAAAACTACAAAAGGGGCAAATCAAATAAAAGCTAAAATAAGATAAGATATAATAAGATGTGATATTGACAATCTATTTAATGCCTTAAAAATTAATAGCAGTACAGTTATCTATGCTAAAAGAGAGTCATGAACACAGGCTCATCAGCACTGCTGTGTTTTCACATTAAAATTTCCACAACACAGTGCTATCAATGAGATGGTAAATCCATTTAACGGAAGAATGTAGTGGTAATATTGACATTCACCTTCTTTCCCTATTCGTCACCCTTTCCTAGTATATTTGCTCCTTTCATCCCCTCCTCTCTTCAAACTTGATCCTGCTTTTTGGTGATCAAGTATGATGTCCAGTGTGAATTCCTTCACCTTCCCACTGTATTCTGTGTGTGAATCCATTGCTCAGCATGATCAAGTGTGATGTTTCACATCCAGTTGTTTATCTGTGTAATTGTGTCCCTCTGTGATTGTGAATCTTCATTCATTCTCCTCAGTGAATCCCTTTGTGAAGTAAATCTTAATAAAGCACCACATGATCAAATGTAATTTCGCTTGCATTTGATAATGATTCAATTTGTGAATCATCTACAGGCTTTATGAGCAATCCAAGCACCACATGTGTTTCCTGTTGTGATTGACTGTGTCTGTGATTCTCCACCTTGTGCTTCCACCACTGTGTGTGTATGTGTGTGTGTAGGTTCTGAGTGTGTCCACTCGCTCCACTCTACCCCTCTGTCCCCATGCCCCCCTGTTTCTCCTGCCCTGCTGCTGCCCCAGGGCTACGGCGACGGCCCTCAGCTGCTGGAGGACGCCATACACATGCATCATGATCTGGGTACTGCACCAGTTTACCTCTCCATCCTCCTCCCTGCCCTTCAACCTGGCCATGCCTCCGCTCTGTCACATGGCCTTGGTTTGAAATGGAATGGAAGTGAACTGTGACATTCAGCAGAATGTACAGTTTTATGTTTTTATTTGTTATTTTGTGGATGTGATTTTGTTGTTCTGAATGATCAGCCACATTTGTATTGGGCAGTGAAAAAGAAATAAAAAAAGTAGGTATAAAATGACTAAATGGTTAAAATTAACAGTTGTGTAGCTTGTAATGACTAAGTTAATAACTAATAGATTTGACATTATTTCCTTGCATTTGATGATTAAAAACATGCAAAAAGTTGTTTTTTTGAAATGTTGCAAATTGTCTTAGAATCATATGTAACATTTTAAATTCTAACTAAACAAGTTGTTTAAAAGTTTTTAATTTATGTCAGTTTAAAGGAGAACTCTGGTGTGAATTGGACTTTGGGTGTTTTAAAACGTGATAAAAGTACTTACCTTTGTTGAATAGCCCACCTCTACTCTCCTGCGTTTTTCTGAGTTTCAGTATTTTATCCACTTTGCCCAAACAGACTTTAGAATGAGTGAGATGGGGCATGTCTTGAGCCTACAGATAAAACGCTTTTTCCACTGTTATTCAGGCTCAAAGTAGCTCCACACTTCATTTGTAGAATCTGGAGAGCCCTGAACTTTAAAACGAGGAGTTTATTAAAAGCCACTGTTTACATCCCATAATGCATATACATCTCCGGCTGCAGGGCATGCCCTGTATCACCCAGGCTAAAAGCCTGTTTGTGCAAAGTGCACAAAATACTGGATCTCAGAAAGATGCAGGAGAGTAGTACTGTTATCATGTTTTAATGCAGCAAAAGCTAATTTCTTACTGGAGTTTTTCTTTAAATCATGTTCAATCTAACCATTACCTAAATGTTTTTGTGTGTTCCCTAATTATTGAGCACGGAACAGTGGTGACAAAGAACACAGGATTTTTTTTCCCCAATACCATATTATTTTTTACTACAGTTGGCTACTTTTTGGTTAAAGTAACCTAATTCTTTCTTTTTTTGTTTTTCTTCTCTTATTCTCTTTTTGTACTTATTTTGTCTCTGTCTTGTTTTCTTTACAGACAGCAGCGAGTTTCTGGCTGATAACATCAGCATCATTGCAGGTGGTTGCTTGACTGGCTGGCATGCAGACTCCGCCTTCGTGCTCTGGAGGAGGATTTTGGGAATTTTGGGGGATGTTAACAGCATACGCTGCCCTCGTATCCATGCCAAGGTCTTCAGCTACCTGTATGAGCTCTGGCACAAACTGGCCAAGGTAATATCAACATTTCATATAGTCAGCCAAGTCTTAAAGCAATAGAAAGAAAAAAAATATATATATATATATATAGTTTTCCTTTTTTTGCCATGACAATGTAGCTAATCAGTACAGAGAACAGACTTTTAGTTTCAAGTGTATAAATGTGTTTATTTATGTATTATTTATTTAAACTAGCATAAGTGGTTGGTTTTAAATAGTTAAATTATTTTATAGGTCTAAAATTGTCTAAATCAGATTTCAGATATCTGAATTGCTGTTCTGCGGTCATTTTTTTATTCTTCTTCATTTTGCCTACAGATAAGAGATAACCTAGGAATTAATGTAGACATCCAGCCAGATCTGTCCAGAACCCTCTTCATTCCTCCTCTCCGAATGCTGGCCTCCTGGCTCTTCAAGGTGAGGCATTAAAAAAAAAAAATACTCTAGAGAAAATTCAGTCTTGTTAATGTTGTTGTCTCCAATATTAAGCTTCTGTACATTTCTGTGCATCCGCAGGCCACTATGCTTCCTGCAGAATTTAAGAGCGGAAAGCTGCAGGCCTATAGACTGATCTGTGACATGATGACTAAACATCAGGATGTTCTACCAAACAGTGATTTCCTGGTGTATCTCTACCACGTCATGCACAAGGGGTTTACCAGTGATGACCAGGTATGTATTTCTCAATACTAAATATTACACAAACAACTGTCAGTGGTATTATAACAAAATGGAACCGACTGGGAATGAAAGCAACTCGCTCTTGGTAATGATAATCCCTAGATTTCTCCAGACCTCCAACCCTCATGAGATCCTTAGATCAAGAGCAGTGCATAGAGATTAATTGAATGGGTTTCCAGGGCCAAGCACCTCCATAAAGCCTCCATCAACAAGCGTATTGTTGCTCAAAAATGTACAAAAATATTGCCCTTTTTTAAGGTACATAGGAATAGCACCTTAGAGACATTCACTACATTTATCTGCATTAAATATTTTGGGCATATAATATATATTAGTTACTTTGTAAAACATAACTGAATGATAAACCAGCACAATATTTATCATACAGTGCTCAGAATGATGCTTACATCCGTTTACCACAAGAGGGTGCCATTGTTTTATATGTTGGAGTGATGTGCCTTCACCATGTAAAATAAGAGGAGCCAGGTTTTAATTATTTGATTGTTCATTAATATGATGACAATAATAAAAAATAGATAAAAAAAAACATGATAATTCAATATACGATAAAATCAAGCCTTTGATAGTGGTGTTAGTGGTGATAGTGATAGTGGTATAAGATAGTGTTGTTTAGTCAGTATCTTTAAGTCACTGACATTTACATTTATTGCCAAAATGATACGAAGCAATATTAACATTAGCTTATGCCTAATGACAACAGAAAGTTAACTACTTGTTTATTTTTGCTGTGTGTGTGTGTGTGTGTGTGGGGGATTGTATAAATGACAAGGCCTGGGCTTTTCTGTTCTGGCTGAGAGACAAGTTCATTATGATGTTTTCCATGTCATTAAATAATCTTGCACCCCCTTTGGTGGGTGTGTTTGTGTGTGTGTGCGCGTGTGCGTGCGGATGTATGAGTGTGTGCGTGTGGGATTAATTAAAGATGGATGGTTGCTGTGTGTGTGTATGGATGTGTGTGGTGAAGGATGAGGGAGGTGTGTTGGCACTGGGACTGAGCGTGCTCAGAGAGGCCCGACGCTGTGGCACTCGCCTCTCTTTGTATACTCCACACACAATATGAAGCTTGCTGCCAAACCCGGGCGGGTCATGAAGCTCAGAGACCGAGAGGGCTCAGATTTGATATTTATAGGTATATGTTTGAGTAAAATTAACATTGCTGTTTTATTCTAAAAACTACAAACATTTGCAAACATTTCTCCAAGTTCCAAAAAAAAACCCACAAAAGATGCAGAGCTTTCAGACCTCAAAGAAGACTAGTTTATATTCATAAAGTTATAAGAGTTCAGAAATAAATATTTGGTGGGAAAACCCTGCTTTTTAATCACAGTTTTCATGCATCTTGGCATGTTCTCCTCCACCAGTCTTACACACTGCTTTTGGATAACTTTATGCCTTTACTCCTGATGCAAACATTCAAGCAGTTCAGCTTGGTTTGATGGCTTTTAATCATCCATCTTCCTCTTGATTATATTATAGAGGTTTTCAATTTGTTAAAATCAAAGAAACTCATTATTTTTAAGTGGTCTCTTATTTTTTTCCAGAGCTTTATTTTAAACACATCTGTTTGTGCAGGACAGTACTGTATTTGTCTGTACGTTTGAAGCATAGACAGGCTGCACATGAAGCTGAAGGACTGAGGATGATACTAGTAGTGTCCTCTCTCTCCTGTCTCTGTTGTGAAGTGTTTGCGCTCACTTGAGCTGAAGACCTGTCACAGAAACCTGACCGAATCTGCTGTGTTACGTCTATAGAGAGTGCACACACCGACACACTGCCATATTTCACACCTCTCACACCTGACTCTACAGAGATCAGCCTGCTTTTTCTCCTTCTGGCTCTAAAAAAAGATTAAAGAGTACCTCTTTGTGGAGGCAGAAACAGAGCTTAACGTTACTATAAATATATTATTATAGTTATTTTATTTTTTTATTTTTCCTGTTGATCATTTTTCTTTTTAGCTCAAACTAACGTAACAATGAACTTAAAGTCAATTACAGCAGATGATGTAAAACTTTGTCCCATATGACTGACATTTTTGACACTTGTTTATCCCTTGTTGACATAGTCTGAAGCCACTGTATCAAACTTTCATGATATTTCAACCTATAGAAATGGTTCAAAATGACTTGGAATAAAATATTTTATACATTGTTTTTTTTATAAAAGGTTACAAAGGTGTTTGTACTTCTCCTTTAAAGTTCCTAATTAAGAAATACAGGGTTTTATTCCAACAGAGATCATATGGTTTAGTTGCTTACATAAATGTTGTAGTTAAGATTGCTTGACCCAAGTCTAAGTCAAGACCAAAACTGGGACACATCTAGTTTAATTCAAGATCAAGACTTTTAAGTAGTCGATTGAGGAATTTTTTTTTTATAGGTTTCCATCATATAAAAATAAAATACATTAATGGATAATTAATGGAGTTAGAAAGAAATCAGCTCTAGTTAAAGTAGAGGTCATGTAGCTTGAGATTTACAGAGAGATTTAAACAGACAAATAGTATAGTTCGGTTGACTCAACTAACTTCCCTGATCTTTTTTTTTTTATCATTATTTTTTTTAACCTTAAACACAATGAGCTTCAGAACACATAGTAAGCTTATGCCAAACATGATAAATGTAGCGTTTCTCAGCACTACACATTCTCATAACAACACATTCAGTGTTCTATATTTGCTATGTTATGCTAAAGAAGCTTAAAAGCATTGCTCAGTGCTTCTATTACCTGCTGTCTGGTGGCTTTAATGGAGACAGTAGAAAGCTTTTTGGTTTGTTGATTTGTAAACCCTTAAACATGACAATTATTCAGTAATGTTAGAGAAAACCCTTTTTAATCAACTTTACCTCAGACAGACAGTTTGGTCTCTGCTGGTCTTAACTACAGTTTTAGAGTCCACCTCACTTTAAGAACAAGACGAAAACAACAATCACTCGTTTATGGTATTAAGTACTACAACTCTAATTGAGAGAAAGACATTAAAGGTGGTTTGATATGAAATGGTGCACAAACAACAAATTTACTTACCTTTACACATATTCTTTACAGTGTTGGTCATGGAAACTGTTTGTTTTTCATAAATTAAACAGATAAAAATTAAATAGTGGTAAATGAAAAAATTGAGGTTTCTTTGGAAACTGTTTTGCCTTCCTACACGCTGCATGTACCTCTCTGCCACCAAATGTATTAAAATGAGTTACACAACCCATTTTAGGCCCAAAACCCTCTAAATTGTTAAAAGCAAATTGGGTCTGGTATCAAGCAGCTTATTTGTCCATGACCATTCATGTAATAGCTTTCTGTGATTTTCTAGCTTTTAGAGGCATTTTGGACATCTGGTTCCTGTGGCACCCACTGAGAACAATTCTGACTCGGAACGTCTTTTTCAGAGCATTCCATGTCACACGCTCTGCAAGTTTGTTTACATCTTTTACAGTGGAAATGTTGAATTTTCTTTTAAGAGTGAAGAAAATAAATGTACCCTGCACAAACTGATGAAAAAAAACAAGCCTTTATTCACAGGTGCAGCTCACTAAATTTTAATATCAGTTTATCTGTTGATTTCCCTCAGTAATTTAGATATATTATATATTAGTAATATATATATATATATCTATATATTTTTTTATATATGTATATATATATATATATATATATATATATATATATATATATATATATATATATAATATTTTTTACAGAGTGATCTGGCTTACAGCTGTTGAAACCACCCTAAAAATTGGCTGTTTACAGAATGCTGTATCCAAGCAAATAAATGGAAAGTTGAGTGAAAGGAAAAAGTGTGGTAGAAAAAGGTACACATGCAACAAGGAAAACAGCAGCATTAAAAGAATTGTTAAAAAAACACCATTTAAGATTTTGGGGGTGATTCTTAAGGATTGGTTGAAGGCAGGGCAGTAGATGGCCAGGCAGCAGGGTCAAAGGCACTCTGTTTTATAAAACACCACACACTCTTCAGGTTTCTTCTGCTTTGTTGACTGTTGTCACTGTTAAACATCCCTCCCCTCCCCCTCATGGTCTGCATGAGCCTTTTCACTGCAAACTACATTTTGATTGAACCTGCTGTATTTACAGCTGCATAATGGAACCGCTTTGGCAGAATTGCTGCTTCCTCCAAAGCATTCATTTCGACTAATCATCCCACAGTTTTATGGCGGTTAATTACTACTACTTGCTCGGCATCGCAAAGGTCAATTATTGCAAAATGAGGGTAAAATGTCCATGCGAACTCGGCGCTTCCACCAATTTCACATCTTCATCTCAGCAGGTCTCTTTTTTCCATCATGCTTTATTGCCTGTGTTGTGTTCCTTTTTCTGTTGTGTGTAGCTCTTCTGACCACCTTTCTTTACAAAGGATTCAATTAAGGGAGATAAGCGTAGCAGATAACAAGCAGTCATGCGTGGCAGTGGTGTGGGAGTGTGCGTGTGTGTAGGCTGCGTTATTCCTAGGCTTATGATCATGTGTTCCTGTCTGTAACTTAAAGACAGCGATTGTCTTTAAATTAATTTATAGCAAACAAGCATGAAGTTTTGATGCACAGTGTCTTACAGTGTTTTTAGGTTAATTTTGACAGTCTGAAATATACTGAAGTTTTAGACATTTGGTTGACAGTTTCACTTTACGGCGCAAAGGGAGTTAGAGGATGTGCTTTTAGCAGTCATTTCAAATTAGTTCAGTCAATTTAAAAATATTTTTAATGCCTAAGAAGATCTTAGGGTTGTCCTGATATTAAAATTGTGATCTTCACATCAGTGCAACACACAGTTCTATACCACTCATCAGTGCCTGAACACCAAATATACTGGAATGAGACAAATATTTAAATAAAATTTAGTCAGATTGATTAAATATAGCGTCAGATATTTTTATTAATGAGTTTTATTTATACCTTTTGTTTGCTGATTTTTAAAGGATAGGACACGTTTTCTCTTATTTTTGAGAGGATACAAAATTGTGCATCAACCTTATTGCTTATTTAAATAAAGATGTGAAAGTTTTATAAGAATATTCTAAGAATATTAAAGGGTTTGCTCCTGATGCATTCATTTTTATGAACTTGAAGCTGAGTTATTTTTAAAGTAATAGAAATAATAATCATAATCAGTAAAATAATTGTAATTGTATTTTTTTTAAACATTTAGAGAATTCTAATGTGTTATGTAAAGCAGTTGTTTTGTTTTCATACCTTTAATATGGATATTTTATTTGATTGTACAGTAGATTTTTAATAAATACTTAAACACTCTGCATCTTTGAATAGCACTCTCTCTCACTTTTTTTTCAGGATGTGTTGAACACGATGATCAGGTGGTGCTCGCCGCGCTTCTTCTTCCTGGGTCTGCCCGGCTTCACCATGCTGGTTGGAGACTTCATCACTGCTGCTGCTCGGGTCCTCGGTGCTGACTCCTTCGAGGTATTGGTGCCACTGTTCATACTTAACACTGACACTCACTGCCGGCCTCTGCCTCTGTACAGATGGTAGATAGTAAGTAAGATAAGAGGAGGCAACCATATTGACTGATACTTGTGTTGGAGAGACAGACAAAATATGGCCTCAACCTTTAACTCATCCATACAGTATACACACACACACAAACACACAGTGAGCACACTTGCCTAAAGCGGTGGGCAGCCGCTGTAAGGGCCCTACCTGAATATAGGTATTAAACCCACAATCCTGTCATCAGTAACCAGGTGCTCTAACCACTGAGCCACCACTGCTCTTTGTTCTTCTACAGCCTCAAACAAATGACTTCTGCCTGCTTCTGCAATTCAACAGTACATATCTAAGTAAAGAAAATCTTCTGGCCTGTTTCTACCACTCTAGCCAGAAAGTAGAAAATTGAGCAAAAAAATTAAAGAAGCTATTTATATTTGTGAAATAGTAATGTATCAGGAATTCAAGCGGGGTGATAAAAGGTTAAGTAGAGTTAATGGAGATAAATATCAATAAGATATATGTAGGAAAATTAAAGTTAAATGAACAAGTGTGTGGTTTGATATTTTATTTGAAATGCTTCACCTTGGGTTGGCTTTTTGAGAATGAATTAAGGAAATTGGGCTCTGTCATCCTTAATTCCACTTGTAGCCTACTATAAAAAGAAGTATTGATTTTCCATCTTTTCACATATTCTGTTATAACAGTTAGATGAGCAGTAATGTGATTCTGGTTTTGGTTAATAGGCTCCAAGGATTGAGGCACAAACATTGCTTGGGTCTCTGGTCTGCTTCCCCAGCCTGTATCAGCAGATCCCTTCACTACAGGCCATCCCTGGAACTCAGGACATTGTGGTGGGCAGAGAGGACATCAAGGTATGTTGAGAAGTTATGAATTTGTTGAATGATACTGTATTTTACCAATGTATTATTATTTTTTTTTTTTACTAATGACTGATTATGTGAGTCTTGCCTTCGCTATGTTTAGGACTACCTTGTGAACATTCTGCTGAAGACGGCACGTAACGAGCCAAGTGAAGGGGCCAGGTAAACTTCAGAAATTGTCTTGTAAACTAAAATGAATATATTTAGCAACCTTTGCTGCAGGAAAAGTACTCTGTCTAAAGATATTAAGGATGAAAAAAAGCTGAATATACAGCTCTGGAAAAATTAAGAGACCACTTAAGTTTCTAAATCAGTTTCTCTGATTTCTCTCAAAACCCAAATAAAATTGTCATTTAGAGCATTTATTTGCAGAAAAATGGGAAATTACTGAAACAACAAAAAGGACGCAGAGCTTTCAGACCTCAAATATGCAAAGAAAACAAGTTCATAATCATGAAGTTTTAAAAGTTCAGAAATCAATATTTGGTGGAATAACCAAACCAGTTTTTATGCATCTTGGCATGTTCTCCTCCACCAGTCTTACACACTGCTTTTGGATAACTTTAAGCCACTCCTGGTGCAAAAATTTAAGCAGTTCAGCTTGGTTTGATGGCTTGTGATCATCCATTTTCCTCTTAATTATATTCCAGAGGTTTTCAGTTAGATAAAATCAAAGAAACTCATCATTTTTAAGTGGTCTCTTTTTTGTTTGTTTTTTTTACCAGAGCTGTATATATTTCTGTGGTTCACTGGTTTATTTTTTCTTGTGGTAGGCAACCTGGTACTGAGAGAGAACATTTTATTGATATTAGTGCAGATTACTGAAAAATTCTGGAATTGTTATTATTAAAGTGCTGTTTTCATTAAAGTACACAAATTATTTAAAACTTATGAATATATTACCAAATAAAAATTGGATTTCTACTGCAGTCCTAAGCGTCCAGGGGTATATATGTACGTAGCCTGTAAAATTTAGTGATCCACTTTATACCAAAGTATCAATTCTCACAACATTGTTATGGAAAAAAGGTACATTTAAAAATCTTTTTCTTTCAGTGGTAAACTTTATTATAACACAAATCTTAAAATATATATAAACAACTGTAGAAAAATTATAGCACATTTTATATATGTAATTGTGTTATGTTGTGTTCTGGCAATCTGCGCTGCAGGTGTGTTGCTATCTGCAGTCTGGGTCTTTGGGTGTGTGAAGAACTTGGACAGCAAAAGATTCACCATCAAGTGAAAGATGCCATCAATGTGCTGGGTGTCACTTTAAAAGTAAGCATGATTTTTATTATAGTAATCTATGTGTGTGCAGATGTGTGTGTGTGTGTTTGATCATAATTAGTGGCATACCTGGTGAGGACAATAGAACACTGTGCCGTATCTCTCTCTCTCTCTCTCTCTGTTTTGAGAGCTATGAAAAGTGCAGGGACATGAATCATTTCAAACCCAATTACTCTCAGAAGATATGTTCCCATTTGTGCTTTTGTGCACCCTGCCCTCTCCCCCAAAAATGGACAAGTAATCACTTTTCTGTACAACTTGACATGGAGCAGGATTTTCCCTGTATTACACTGCGTTTCAGAGGCATTCGAGGGAAAAAAAAAAAAACCTGAATTGCTTCAAATACCAAATAACTAAAGTCCAGCTCAAGCTGAAATTGTGGGTAAAGTTGTAGTCTCAAGCCATAGTATCTGAAAATATGCAGAGTGTTATCATGTGTATTGGTATAAACAGCTCTGGAAAAAACAAGAGACCACTTTAAAATGATGAGTTTCTTTGATTTTACCTAATTAAAAACCTCTGGAATATAATCAAGAGGAAGATGGATGATCACAATCAATCAAACCAAGCTAAACTGCTTGAATTTTTGCACCAGGAGTGGCATAAAGTTATTCAAAAGCAGTGTGTAAGACTGCTGGAGGAGAACATGCCAAGATGCATGAAAACTGTGATTAAAAACCACCAAATATTGATTTCTGAACTTTTAAAACTTTATGAATATGAACTTGTTTTCTTTGCATTATGTAAGGTCTGAAAGCTCTGCGTCTTTTTTGTTATTTCAGCCATTTGTCATTTTTTTGCAAATAAATGCTCTAAAAGACAGTATTTTTAATTAATTAATGGAATTTCCGAAAAATGTTGTTCGTAGTTGTAGTTTTGTCAATTTTCCTTTCTGTAAGCCTGTCTGAAAGCAAGACATTTTGCAAAAAAAACTGTTATACAATGTATGCACGATGTAATCTTCACTATCACCAGTTGCATTACACACTATGAATCTTTATTGCTTTGCTTTTCTTTCAGTTTGGGAATAAAGCAGTGGCCCATGTAGCCTGTGACATCTTCCAGCTGCTGATCTGTCACTGGCAGCATCTGCAGAAACTGGAACACTCTCTCCCTAAAAGAATAATTGAGGTATGTGAGTCTCCTTTTGACAGCACAAAAGGTGGGACCTAATTCACCTCTCGCACTGTGGTGGGCTGATTTAAGGAGAACAGAATTCAGTGTAAAAGGCATGGTTTCTTTTCATTTTCCCTTCATAGATTTTTGTAGCAACCATCGCCTTTCTTCTACCCAGTGCTGAACACTCTACAATGGAGGGAGATAAAAAGGTAACACAATTTTCCCCAAAGACACTTGACCAGAGCTGATTATGTCGGGGTTCTTCAAATCTAGTCCTGAAGGACTGAGTTCCTGGGTTAGGCTAGGGTTTTTTTGTAATTGGGTAAAAATGTTATTTTGTCAAAAATTTAAAGACCGTTTCACAGTACACAGTAAAGCTGCATACTATGTATTGTTTTAGTATCATCATCACGTTTGCTTGTCTGATTTGTAGACATTTTATTGAAAGCTATGTTTTTAGTGATGTTTTTAGTGATGTTTTTAGTGATGCATTGGACTATTGATTTCTGGTAAAATCTGTTGAAATCTACTATAGATTTTTTTTATATTGCAGAACAACAAAATATTACAAGTCTATTTTTTCATATATCATGCAGCCATAATAAGCATGGTTTATATTGATAATATTCTGACATGTAAACATATTGCACCAGTACATGTTGGGTATCTCCCATAGTAATTTGAATTCAGAATGTGCTGCACTTCATTCAGTTAAACAGCAATAATGCAATTTGCAGTTATTCAGTGTTTTTAACACTGACAATATGCAATATTTCAATATGTTCTGAAAGTCATACTGTGCTTCATGAAAACAGTATGCATCACAATATGACCAAATATTATCAAGCACAGTTTCATGCCTTCCCTGTTTAAACACACCTGCTGAGCCTGGCGGTTAACAGATGAGCTGAACCAGGTGTGTTTGAGCAGAGCACCAAACAGTGCTGGACTGTGCTGTGCTGTTCAGGGCTGGGTTTGAAGAACCTTGCTTTATGTACTTGTGAATGCAACACACGGGTGATGAACCCTTGATGTAACATACGTTAAGATGGGCTTGCATGTGCTGTGGATCATTGAAATGCCTCAGACCATCCAAACCTCATCTGGGAGATCTAAAGGTCCTACAACACCAACACATAAAACAATACAATGAATAAACAAACATATGAGGAAGTGATGGCGATCAGTATTCTCAAGGAGATTAAAGAATGCCAGTAACAATAAATAAACATTTGGTGTAATATGTGCAGCTCTTGGTCATATTCATTGTGCTACTACGTATAGAATATGTGTGTATAACGTGTAATGCAACATGCCAGACATCTTGAAGTGTAGAGGTGCCTTATGTTATTCTGTTATTCTGTTATTCCCATCCCATGGAGCTTAAATATTTACACAGTTCCTGTAGATTTTGCAGTAAATCACATATCACACATTTTGGATATATCTGGTGATTTGACTCTCTATGCCAGGGGTCAATAATAGGCGGGCCGCGGTGCGGGTCCGGACCCAGACGTTGTCAAATCAGGACCCAAAACAATAAACTACTGAGAAGGATTTAATTCTGACTGTGTTCATTTAAAGCAGCGGAACGTTTATTGTCTTTATGGTTTACGTGCTTTACGGCGCAGTAAACTCACAGACCAATCACGTGTGCTGTAAGATCACCAAACGCTCTCCTCAGCCAATCAGATCTGTGCAGATGCGAGAGCGCGGAGCCACACAGGCGAAGCAGGCGGTGAGAAGTCAGAGAATAAAGCGAGAAAAGCTAATACAGATGGTGCGCACCAGAAAAAGAAATTAAAATACCTTTATAAAACAAACTAACGGTAATGTAACCTCACGGTGTTACTTGGAGGAATTAAAGAGAAACAACTGAGACAAAAGTCCAAAATATTCCACTTTACTCCACCTGATCAGAACTCCTCAGCAAGAAAAAAAAAACCCTCGCTCGCAGACGCGCTCTCTCTACTCCCAAAACAACCCTACCTCAAAACAGCCCCCAGGGGACAAAAAGCATTGGCAACTGCCCCCATCAGTTTTACCCACAACATAATAAAGTCTGCTACATTAATAATATTAAATAAAATAAAACTTTTTAAACAAAACTGATATTCTGGCCAAACATTTCAAGACCAAAGATGATCTGGCATCAAACAAAATTGACCTGCTGTCAAGTTTCATTTTTGTCAGTTCTCTGCATCTGGGTGCAACTATTTTTTTTTGCAGATGAATCTGTACTGTAGCCCGAGTGCAAGTCCTCCTACACTGATGTCTTTGGTGCCTTAATAAAGTGCATTAAAATAAAGACCTATTTTCTTTCCCTTTTTGTTGTAGTTAATGGTGTCTCTGCTGCTGTGCCTGCTGGACTGGTGCATGGCTGTCCCTCTGTCTATCTTACTGGAGCCCATCTCCATGATTGGCCTGGATGACTCAATCACTCAAAAAGCTCCCTTGTTGGACTACATTTACAGGGTGAGTAATTTCTACCACTTTTTAATTTTTTTTATTATTATTTTAAAAATAACATAAACAATCATTCACCACATGCGTATATGACCCCTTGTCAGAAGTGATCACTTGTCTTTATGCATCAAATGCTCAACAGCATATTTTACAGTGAACACACGCTATATTGTCCTTGTTGATATTGTTGATTCCAAACAATAGGTTTATAGCAAATCCACTCATCAGCCCTCCAAGGAAAGCTCAAATTTAGTCATCAAACACTGATGAGGGGCAGGCCAGGGCACAGAGAGAATGAGATATTAGTCCCTTGCTGTTGAGCAGATGCGGTCGGCCGCAGACCTTTGTGCAGATGTCATGCTCAGGGGGGAAAAATTGCCAAATTATTTAAATGCCCTATTGTTCAATTGATAAGCCTGCCAATGAATGCTGAACTTGAGAATTCAACTCATCATCATATGAGAGAAACTGCACCTGGTGCAAAGACAAAAAGGATGGAATTAATTTCATTATTTTTTTCCTCTACATTCATATGACTGTTAATCATTGTAGCTAGTCATCGTATGCACAGTGGACGTACTTTATTTTCCCATTTATCAAAAGTAGACACTGTGTAGCCCAATGCAAGCACATAACTCATGCCTTACTCTGCTATGTGCTGCTGCTCCTTAAACATAAACATGCACAGCTCTGGAAAACAAATACGAGACACTTAAAAACGATAAGTTTCTTTGATTTTGCCAAATTAAAAACCTCTGGAATATAATCAAAAGAAAGATGGATGATCACAAGCCATCAAACCAAACTGAACTGCTTGAATTTTTGCTCCAGGAGTGGCATAAAGTTATCCAAAAGCAGTGTGTAAGACTGGTGGAGGAGAACATGCCAAGATGCATGAAAACGGTGATTAAAAACCAGGGTTATTCCACCAAATATTGATTTTTAAACTCCTAAAACTTTATGAATATGAACTTGTTTCCTTTGCATTATTTGAGGTCTGAAAGCTCTGCATCTTTTTTGTTATTTCAGCCATTTCTGATTTTCTGCAAATACATGCTCTAAATGATAATTTTATTTAGAATTTGGGAGAAATGTTGTTTGTAGTTTATAGAATAAAACAACAATGTTTATTTTACTCAAACATAAACCTATAAATAGCAAAATCAGAGAATCAGATGATTCAGAAATTGAAGTGGTCTCTTAATTTTTTCCAGAGCTGTAGTTATCATGGACATACACTATTTGTGGACACCCTTTTTGAAAATGCTTTAGAGGCAGTTACAGTAGTCGAAGCAGGATACATTTTGATTAGATTTGCCGTAAAATTACAATAAAATAAAATAATTATCATATGATCATTCATATCTTCATTGAGAACAACCATAAAAACCTAATAGTGCTAGTGGATAAAGTATGTGAACCCTTGTGTTAACGACGGCAAAAAGTCTTGTTAGTTTAGAAGTGTGGACTAAAGCTAAATTAAATGATTAAAAACTTAAAGTCTTAAAAAAAGTTTTACATAAAGCTGGACAGTATTACCAAATTCGCCTTTTGGAGTCACCAAGTCAGAACTATTTCTTTTCTGTGTTGAATTAGTGTGGTCAACAAAGATTTGCAAGATCATAATATTTGGTTTTATTTTAGGCATCTTATATGTGTCATTAATCTTGACTTGGATTAAGATCAGGTAACATTTTATGACAGATTTATGCACTTTTTCTTGTATATAGTCATATAGTTATTGTTTTGTTGGATTGATTGGTTTTGGTTTTATGCTGTATGATTTTGTTTTATTTTATATAATAAATAAATGGTTTTAGAATTCATCTTCTTGTGAAAGACTAATGTATGAATTTAAAGTGTGTCAATCTCCAAATGGCTCTATTTGTGTGCTTTCCTCCTCCCTTGTCCATGGGATTGTTGCTATGCAAGGGAACTACTTAGTCACCAAGCAAACATTCAGATGAACCACTTAGGAGCAAAGTAAAGCAGCTGCCACTTACTTTTTATTATTATTGTGAAAATCAGCAAATCAGTGGTGCAGCTTTTTGCCATTGTTGCACATGTACAGACGTCATGTTATAGTAGGACATTTTGATGCAGTTGTGTGTATTTGGAATCGTGCCATAAAGTGTGAATTAAAGTTCTGATTTTTGAAGTTGAATAGAACTGATATATCACGAACGCATATCACCACACCTGAAACTGAATTCTGAACTGTGACTAAATGTATGTATTTTTAGAAAAGCAATATGAAATCCAAAATGATTTTTCGTAGTTAACGATGAAAGTATAAGGCACAACCAGCATGACTTTGTCATGGACCTTGGAAGCTAAAGAAAGCTGAACTGATCTGCATGTATATGTGTGTGTGTTGTGTGTGTGTGTGTGTGGGGGGGGGGGGGGGGTTACTTGCTTTGAATGTGGATGACAGTACCAGTTATGATCATTACCACAACTACCCTGTCCACTCTGGGTGGTAATGCCTTCTTTGATGTTTTCTTAGTACACAGGACAGTGTGGGTTGGGGAATGTTAAATGTCTGAACAAATTTAGAAATGGAATGTCCCATCCGTCTGACACCCTCTATTAGACTTTGCTTTAACTTCCTAATTCACGTTGCCTTGCCATACTTTTTCTAAAAAATAAAAAAGCAGTAAAAAAATAAAAAAATAAAAAAAACAAGCAGTTCAGTAAAACCATACAATTCAATAAAATTCATACAATTCAATACATAGCAACGTATCTCATGATTTTGGAAACTTGGTATTTGTAACATATTTTTACTGGTCCAAATAAAAAATATAGGAGGGATTTTTTTATTTTTTCGAACAAATGTAAATAGGTGAAAATACAGGCATACATTTTTTTTTACTAAAAATTGATAAAATTTAAAGTATTTTCAAATAATACTTGTGTACAGTAACAACCTTACCTATCTGGATTTTGGTTGTGAGATGGATGTTAACTGTTCTATTAATCTTCATTATCTCTTGATGCTATCACAGGTAATAACATGGCTTATATCAGATAGTAAAGCAGTAAAGCTTATTTTGAAATGTAGGTTGGTTGGTAGGATCTGATTATGTTTACTTAAGCTTCTGGCTTTATTGTTTGTGTCTGCTATGTTTGAAATGGAGCCAAGGGATGAAGTCTTAATTAAATCAAACAGAATAACCCTGTTCAGAAACTGTGATAAACTGTGCTGGACCGTGTCTAATCATGTCCAGCCAACAGAGACGCAACCATCTGTTTACGCAAATTCATAGACTGCCATACTGCATACGAAATGGATTATTAGTCTTAAGAAATGGAGGGGGTGGGCATTCTCTCATCGAGTCTTCTGGCTTAACACGGTAAATAATGTGTTGCCTCCATATGGTGGTGTAGTGTTGAGCTCAGCTGGACTAATCCAAGTGTGGAAACATTTGCACTTATTAGGAGTTGCCAATTCCCACCTGTTATCTAAATTTCCCCCATTGCACTGTAGCCTCCAACCTGGGAGAATAGAAGCAAGCATTTCAACATGCAAGTCAACAAACTCATCTGAGTTTATTGGGTTCCTCTTATACCAGCTGTGCCAGTGGTGCACATAATGGTGACCCTGCTTGGAGGAGAACACTAGCTTTTCATGTCTACATATGGGTTTTGATAAATGCTCATTTAACTTTTTATTATTACTGTATTTTTGCACTTCAAATCCTTTAATTTTCCCAAAAAATCATCAGTGTGTTTTATGTATGAATTTTACCAGTCAGGTTGTAAGAGGCAGTAAATCTAACACTGAAGTACAGAGTTATAAAGTAGTTTCAGTTTAGTATTCCAGCACTGGGGCTGAAGTAGCATTAGCATTAGCTGCTAACTGCTATGTCCCTGTTTAGAGGGGAGTATTATCAGCCTCTAGCCTGCTGCTATCCCTGGCTAGCACTGGTGGAGTATCATTAGCATTAGCCACCAACTGCGCTCGCTATTACCCCCCACCACGACCCTCTGAATCAGAAGTTCCTTATAGTGTCCCTTAAAATGTTCCTTATAATCTGGTGGACCTAATGTATGAAAGCAGACCAGAAAATAGACCTTCATTATTGGAGTGTGGCTTTTGAGACGGTGTGCAAAAAATATGGTATTCTTCAGAACCAGTAACGTCATGACCAGTTTTACACTTTGACACATATAACTGCTTCATTGTTGCAAGTTAAAATCAGGTTCCGTTGATAGTCTGTAGTTATCTTAACTAACTTAATGTGGGCTATCCCCCTTTATGCCTGACGCTCAGTTTATCAGGTGGTTGTGGGTTCAAAGGGACTGCAGCCTCTACACCACTCTTTCAGCACGGCATGCAGGCATCCCTCCACTAAATGCTGCATGGAGGCAATGCAACTGCATGAGATTTCATAGTAACAGAACATAGAATCGTCTGTTTCAGCAATGCACATTGTAAAATTAAAAATAGTATTAAAAAGTGAAAAATCTCCATCGCGTAACACTATGCATCATTACACCCCTACTGTACACAGAAGATTTTGAATGCAGATAATTGATCCCTGTTTTGGAAAGCAGTTTACAGGTGTCTGTGGATCCTTAAAATGATTCTGTTTTCATTGTATGTTTGTGAAACAGTTTTTATATTTATTTGAAATATTGGTTTGTCAGATCATACAGTCTGTAAACTGAATATCAGGGTTTTGTAGTGTTTGCCATATTGTTGCCAAATTGGTCTTAATGTTGTTTTCTAATGGTTTTAAAAGGTCTTAAAAAATATTGCATTTATTTTCCCCATGCCTGTAGATAACTTGACTATGGATTTTGAGTACTGTGTTTTGATGATTGAAAGTTTCATCCAATTAATAATTGTTTTGTATTTATTCTGTAAAGGTTCTGCACTGCTGTGTATCAGGCTCCAACCTGCACACCCAGCAGAGTCACTACCTCCTCAGCCTGGCTGATCTGTCCACAGACTACGACCCTTTTCTACCGTTAGGCCAAGTCAAGAGTTCTGAGCCGCAGCCGATGCACAGCGCCGCCGGAGACTTTGGTAGTCTCCTCACTGTAGCTGAGGGTAAGCTTTTTCCTGTGATTTAATTTCATCTTTTCTATGTTAATGTGAGGACATTGAGTGTCTTTCACCAAAAAAAAGGATTTACTGATATAATTATAAATACGGTTACCTAAAATGATAGAAAGGTGTATGTACAAAGTACTGTATGTAAAGACTTTAAGTCTAACATTCCTCATCAGTGATGCAGGACAGCAGCCTTTGATGATACCATTTTTTTTGTATGTATGTAGTATCATAGAATTGATTGTGATGCTGGATATTATTGTCAGTTCATGCCACTACTATAATAACAATTTAATAGAATACTAATACATACTAATTTAAGTATATCTTTTAAAACACATTGAACATTTTATTATTCACAAATATACATACATCAGATTTGGAATGTACAAAATGTTCAAATATTCTACGTAAACAGAATTTTTGTTGGGTAATAGATGGCATCCTTTTTCTTCATCAGCAAAGAAGAGCGAAAAGGATGTAAACTTTGTTCTGCACTCTACATGTGGCTGTGCTCAGTGTATTTCTAATATCATATAAAGATATACTTTTTTAATGCTGTTAGTGATGTTTGCTAGGTCTACTATGTTCTGCTGGAAATATTTCACTGGGTGAGTGAGGTGCTTTCAGTGTATATCAGGTGTATCAGTGGTGTTAAATGGCTCTGCTTTACTCTGTTTCCCACAAGGTGTGTTAGTTTTACACACTTTGGTTTATTTAGTCAGTTATGGTAAAAACCGTCAAACTTTTTTTTTTTTTTTTTTTTTGAAAAATTGCATGGTTTTCCAACCATGTGCAGGGTCAGGCATAGCTCGCACTGCGGCCCAAAACTTTTCTGTGACACTTGTTTCACAATGGATACGACACACGCTAATAGGTTTTTGGGGCCATAGTTGCTGCTTTGGTCGTTGCACTGCACTCTTTCCTACACAATAGATGCCACTGTCTGCTCACAGACTCTGACAGAGAGGCACAGTCAAAAATGAAATATTTTAGAGCCATGCATTAGTCCCTCTTGCCACTCAAAGAGAGCCCATTTATGCCAATTATTTTGGAAATTAATTTCTTTCCTCCTTTTTTGACCTTGTCATGTCCATTAGGTAACATTTTGGCCTTTTATTTCCTCTCCATCAATACTCAGCATATCATCATAGTGATTCTTCTTTCAGGAGTTCCTTTTTTCTGTAGCCATGTCTATCTGTCTGTGCCTTTTTTACTGTAGTTGTGTATCATCCGAGATGGAGGAAAACACTGGCTTTTACAGTGCTAAAATCTCTCTCTGTTGATATACCCTTTATGCCTCTACACACAAAACAACCAAAAAGCAACTTAAGAGCAGTATCCCTGTACTCAAGCTCCTTATTGATTAGTTCACTTCAAAGAGCCAAAGAGCTTTTTCTACTTTGATGGAGATGATGGTATTGATGGCACTGTTACCATGTGAGCATTTTCTTTTTTTTTTCCTTCCTCATCTTAATATGTGCTAATCACTACAGTAGACTTGTATTTTTTTCAGCTGTTCTTAGTATTTACATGGCTATGAGTACTGCAGACTCCTGTTCGCTCACTGTGGAAAGTATGATGCTCATTAATGCAGCTCTTTGAGTCGTTTTTTCTCTTCATTTTAGAAACTGAATGGATCTATTAAATGTGCTCTCTTTGATTTGAAGATGCCTAAAAAGAGATGAAAAACAGACTCCATTTGTAATTAGTACTAAAAGACTGCATTGTGATTCTAAGAGCTGAGGGAATATCTGATTAAGCGTGAGGCAAGCCAGTTGGGGAAGTGTGAATTCATCAAAATGTTGGCTGACTGTTTTTGGAAATATATGTCCAGTGTAATATTTGACAGGAGATTTTAATTCCGTATTAGCCTCTTAGTCTAGACTGAAAGGTATATTAGTTTTAGCCACATTTTAGTCATGTATTGTTATTGTTGTAGTCTAGTGTTCGGTGGTGAGAAGGGGAAAAAATAAATGTTTTTAGTTTTAGTTAACAATAATTTGAAAATATTAAGTCTAATTGTAGTCATGTGTTTCCTATATTTAATGCTAACTCTTCTAAACAACAGTTTAAATAGATTCTTTTCTTTTATTTTATTTTATCTTTTTTTTTGTTCAAATGCAATTTTCGTTTATTTGTCTTTAAAATTCTGACAATTTCACTGATAAGACGTTTGTCTTATTAAACAGATATGTGGTCAATAGATTTGTATGTACATGCAATATTGTTTCCTTGTGACAGGTTGTCCTTTGCAAAGATAAACTGTGTTCACATGTCGATGCTTGTTGCCCCTTAATGCCGCACCAGCTAAACTAAGGATGAGGAAGTACACATACACTTATCCCTTATCAGCTTTACAGAATGCTAAAAAAAAATCATTAAAACATTTAATTGAAGTCAAGAAGAACACTGTTATTATTCTTTAAATACCAACAAGCCTAATATTGCTGTGAATGTTTTTTACATTTTCCAGTAGTGTCCGCACTATACTTCTTTTAAGTAAAAGGGACAATGTAATTTTAAGGTTAAAAAAACGGGTAAATATCAGATACTGTGCAGAGAGCACCAGATATCATAGGTCTCAGTGAACAGTGTTTTTAATTCAGTCTTTAATATATTAAGATCAAGTGCTCACTGTATAGTATCTGGTGTTCACCACATAGTATCTGTTGTTTACCACTTATTTTCTGCTGCTAACCACTTATGTAGTATCTGTTGCTCACCACATAGCTTACCTGAAAAAAAAAATACACCCTGACCCTTCATGGACTCCATACTGGATGGCTATATAAACAAATTAAAACTATGTTTTATTTTGTCAGTCAGTCACATTATTGTTTAGTTTTTATTTGTTTCATTTTTATATATTTCATCATAGGTCTTGTTTCCAAATATTACTTTTATGTTTAGTTTTACTCTTGTTTTGTCATGATATATATGTTTTGTACAGGTTTTCATTAACTAGACTGGTATGTTGTACTGTTACAGAGAAGAAGCGGCGGAACATGGAGCTGATTCCTCTGACCGCAAGGATGATAATGATGCATCTTGTGAACCATCTGGGTCACCACCCACTAAGCGGCGGCCCTGCGCTCCTGCACAGCCTGGTGAATGAAAACCATGATAACCCCTATGTGGAATCATCTGAGCTTTCCTCTGAAGTCTTCAAGAGTCCAAACCTGCAGCTATTTGTCTTTAATGACAGCACCCTTGTGTCTTACCTGCAAATCCCCTCAGAGGGCTCCTCCGCACCCCCCCGGGAGCACGCCTCTGAGGTCCGTGTTATTGTGCGGGATATTTCTGGGAAGTACTCATGGGACGGTAGCATCCTGTACAAGACTTTAGAAGGAACGAATCTGCACTGTAGCAGTGGTGAAGAAGAGGCCTCCTTCCACCAGCATCAGCACCATCACCACACTGACCGCTCCTCCACTTCCTCCAGGCCGAGTTCATCTCACACCAGCAGGTGCTCCTCTGCGGTGGAGCTGGAGGACAGTGTGGATGCGCTGGACCAGCTGCTGGAGGATCTGGGCATCAGCAGTCCCGAGTGCCTTCCTCAGCCTCAGCAGACACTCAATCAGCCAGCTCCACCACCCATGGGTATGAACCACGACATAGAGACCGCCATCATGGAAGCCATTCACAGACAGACAAAGCAGGAGGAGGAGGAAGTGGCCTGGAGACGGAGTGAGGACCCCAGCGTCAGAGCAGCCAATCAGAGACCTCCCAGTCAACAGGATCCCAAAGCACCATTCTACTTCTGCCGGCTCCTGCTTAACGATTTAGGCATGAACTCGTGGGACCGCAGGTATGTGCTTTGGGGTCGAGACTTGTTTTGACTTTTTTTTCTTCACAGTTTCTTTCCATTCTTTTTTTCTGTTTTTCACTTTTTATCAAAACATCACAAGCCCATGTATTGCCATACATTTGTAATGTATGTATGTAAGTCTACACTACGTAATGCTATGTGACATACATCATGCTCTGTTTGACAAAAAAAAAAAACACTTTTTAATAGAACAGAGTGTCCACCTCTTGATGAATAGCTTGGCCTTGTCACAATAGATACTTGAACCTTTCTCAGTAGTTCCACTGCATTTGTGAATCGTTACCTCTGTAGTATTATCTCTGCTAATGCTCAGAATGCTTAGTGCGCCTGCAGGAATATGAGGATAATATAGATCAATATGTTAATGTGATGTGTAGGGTAGTCTTGGAGGTGGTACTGTCATGAGCGTCTTTTTTTAATTGCATTGCAGAAAAAGCTTTCATCTCCTGAAGAAGAACTCCAAGCTTCTGAGAGAACTCAAGAACTTGGATTCAAGGCAGTGGTGAGTTTCAGAGGCCCTGATGTGTTCTTTTATCTTTAATAGGGGTGGGGGATATGTCCCTGCATATAACATATAATATCGATATATATTTGTTTGGTTTTTTTGGGGGGGGGGGGGGGGGGGGTTGTAAACTGAAGACACTGCTTTTAAGGCCATTTAAGCAGTATTAGACATACAAGCTGCTATAAAAAGAATGTAATGATTCCAGGAACAGGAAATGACACAAATCAAAATAACACATTCAGACCTGTAATATACAAGTAAATTACAGTACATTGCAGAGTAAACATAGTCAGACTAGGTACAATAATCTACTTTTATTGTTAAAAGAATATAACAATATTACTGTGTATAATTAAATATGGTACAGCCATCATTTCTAATTACTGTAAACCTGAACTGTAGCTATGTATTTATGTACAATCATGAGACAAAGTGACAAAACATAATGTATAGACATAATACAACTTTATTAATCCCCCGAAACAACCTGCTGAAACCCCAGTAATATTGCACCATGCAGATCACTCCAAACCATCATTTTAGCATTTATTTAGGGAATAGAGCCACCTAATGCAATGCCCAATGTGACTGCAAAGAGCAGGCTAAATCCTTTAAGAGCACTATTAGTGAGACATGTCTTAAGACCACTCTCAGCTCCTCTTCTCTTTCAACCCCCCACCAGCCTAATCCTGCCCATCTCTGGCAGAACACAGCTCGGCACTCCTCAGCCCACAGCGATCAATAGGCACTCAGAGTGGCTAATTACAGGGGCTTATTAAAGAATACCCCCAGGATCGGCCTAGCGTTTCCCCCTGCGTACATACCTTCCCTGCTCGTAGCAACCGCTGTCTGAGCATGCCAAACATCACAGTGCAAGGGCATGGTGCCTCCGTAGCAACATTACTCAAAGACTTTCATCAAGGCATGAAGACGGAGGAATACACAGATGCAGCCGAATAAAGATGATTTTCACCATTTGCATTATAGGAGACACTGTGTTTCTGTTTACTTCATTCATTCATTACTCTCCATTGCACTGTAATTTACTTGTTTATCACACACCTGCGTGATTTGTCTGTCATTTCCTGTTCCTGGAATCATATTAAACTCTTTTTATAGCAGATTATATGTTTACTGTACTGATTGCTGTCTGATGAAATGATGGCGTTTGCTCTATTGCAAATAACGGCATTCGAGCAGACGAAAATAGTTTTATTTTTTGTGTTTTTAATATGTTTTACTGCACATTAGTATTGGTGATTCAAATACATTACACCTATGAGGTATCCATAGTGGTTAGTGTACTTTTTTCCTGCAACTAATAATACATAAATAAACAATAAAATAATAATTTATCAAAGATGTTTTCCATATGCCCCAGTGACCACGATACTGATATGCATTATGTTTCCATTTGTATTTGCTTTGAATGCTATATTTGCAAAATTGCACACAGATCTGGAATCTGTTTTGATATCTCTGTCTTTTTGTTTCAGTCGGGAGACGCACAAGATTGCTGTGTTCTACATTGGCGAGGGGCAGGAGGATAAATACTCTATATTGTCAAATACGGAGGGCAGCCAAGTGTATGAAGTCTTTGTCTCTGGACTTGGTTGGGAGGTAATTTTTTTTTATTCTTTTTCTCACATATACACAGTTTTACATACACACAATACTGTGTAGTACCAGATATTCTTTTTTTACCCCCTCAGTATAAATAAGAAAGTTAGATTATATAGTTTATTTGTCATGATGCATTTCTTTAAGGGAGGTGGTTGGTTGGTACATATTTTAGGTCTAGATGGAAGAATCGATAAGCTTTATATTAGCCAAAATATGTGATCGGCATTTAGCTGTTTTTATTGCATCCGCAGAGGCTGAGTAACAACTTAACTTTTGAACATGGAGAGCGTAGAAAATTACCCTTAAACAAACAATGATTTTGTCTTAAAATGGCAGTTCCACCAGCAGAGCTCTTATCCACCGTCCACACCAAAACCAGATTGTATTCCCAACTGTACTGCCAGCTTAGGCTGCTTGCCATCAGCAGCCAGAGTCCGAGAGAGCACAAATGGCTATGCTCTCTCCCACTGGGTGGGTAGATGGAGCTCTCTCCTCACATCATTCCATGTGTGATGATGTTCATTACAGTTGTTTGTGAGCCGATTCATTAGAGCTGGTTCAGCTAGCTAGCTAGACAGACAGACAGAACTGCCACTACTAAATTAAACAACAAACACATGCACACACACTCTTAAGCTCCCCATACCCAGACCACCATGTTATTAATGCTTTGTTTTGTTAAGAATCTTGCACACAGAGACTTATTGGTGAATGGAAACTAAACTCCAGTCTCCCAGATGTTGTGTCAGGTTGTAGTGTTATCCCTTGCAGCATGCCACCCACTAAAGAGTTTAGCAGGGGTCAAACCCCAGTCATTCATGTGAAAGACCAGCAGCAGGTTTAACTTCTGCACTACAATGCCTGTTCAGTAGGCAGATTAGCAGAACCCTAAATAGATTAAACAAAGACAGGTTAATGTTATTTACTGTGTAGTTATAAGTATATAAAAGTATGTATAAATTTAATTCTGAATCATTTAATGGCTCCTTCGTGCAGGAAGTGCACTGGTCAGTCAGGTTCACCCTACACACTCACTACACACAAGCAGCCCACAAACACACATTTTCACACAGCATTTCAGCAACTCTGGCCTTGCTCTTTCAGTTCTGATCCCTCTTTTTTTCTCTCCGTGTCTGTGTTTGTGTTTGCTGTCTCACTATCAGGTGGACTTGGCTACTCACTGCGGGTTCATGGGTGGTCTGCAGAGGAATGGCAGCACGGGCACCACAGCACCATACTACGCTACCTCAACCGTGGAGGTCATCTTTCATGTGTCCACTCGTATGCCCTCCGACTCCGATGACTCTATAACTAAAAAGGTACACCTTTTTTCCCCTTTTTAAAGACTATTAGCTTCACATATATAAACATTCAAACCTGCAGTTGCTATGTATCATCGCTGTCACATCAAATATCTACTTTTTTCCCCCTAATGGTTTTAATTATTTGCTATTTGCAAAAAGTGGCATAAAGTTATTCAAAATTAGTGTGTAAAACTGGTGTGAGGAGAACATGCCAAGACAACTGTGGTTAAAAACCAGTGTTATTCCATCAAATATTGATTTCTGAACTAAATGCTTTAAATAAATACTCTAAATGACAATATTTTTATTTGTAATTTGGGAGAAATGTCGTTTGTAGTTTATAGAATAAAACAACGATGTTCATTTTACTCAAACGTATTCCTAAAAATGGCAAAATCAGAGAAACTTTTTTTTTTCAGAGCTGTATTTAAAGTAAGCACAGTTTTTTTTTTTTTTTTTTGGCCAGCTCTTCTGATTGTACGTTTCTGAGGCTTTGTTTTTATTTAAACTTTTTATTTTAATCAAACAATTATCATTTATTTCTTTATTCTTTTACGCAGTTTCTGAAGCCGATTATCTTTGGACACTGTTCTTCAGCTGGTTCGCCTGGTTGATAGTAGATCAGTATGACTGAGCATGTGACAGACATGTACGCGGCGTGACTGTGTGACCGTGCTGTTGATTACTGGGCTCGGTCTGTCCGCTGCTACCTGAAGCACTGTAGAGCTGAAGAGAGCAGTAGGCATGTCCTGCCTCGGTAATGGCTCTGACTCTCTCGACTCCTGCTTGTGCTGTGACCTGGGCTCCGATCAGCCCATTAGCTCACTCTGCCAGGGCCAGGGGCCTGCCGGATGCCAGCGGGGCCCTGCTATCGAATTCCGTCCGTGCCGGCAGGGATGCGATCGACAGGCGTTAGTGTGTTAACACTAGCAAAATGAGCCGCTGGGCTCCAGCTTTGTGAGCGCGGCCCAATCTGATCATGCGCTCGCCCGCAGAGAGGAAATTCATCAGGAGGATCATGCTGAACCTGCTCACATTAGTCCGTCTCAGCCACGTTCGATTTTTTTTTTTTCCCTCCTCTTGCTCAGTGCATGTGCCGGAGGCATGGCCCACAGTGTGTAGAAGCGTGTGTGTGTGCGTGTGCGTGCGAGCCCGTGGTGGAAAGGTGTGTGCCGCGAGCCGTGTTCGATTCATTTGGGCTGGGGGCCCTGTAATTGCTTTGCTCCTTCTTTGGCTGTAACTGGGGGTGAGGGTGCAGCGGGCATTTGTGAGGGGGGGCTCTTTATCAGCCACGTCCAGGCAGGAAGTTACCCCTCTAATTTACAAATGCAACTTTTAGCCGGGGGTGGGGGGAGGAGGGAAGGGAGAGGAGGGAGAAAGAGAAAGCGAGGAATTCCTGAATTCAATTGAATTCTGGGGGCCGGAGCAGCTGGCTGTGCTGGTAATGCAGTTATTTGAAGGGCTCGGCGTGTCAGGAGGCAGCCGGTCAGCCTGACATATGTAGTCTCACACACAAACACACACATACAGACATGCATCCACAAATATATATATATATATATATATATATATATATATATATATATATATATATATATATATATATACACACGCTTGTGTGTCTGTCTTGATTTCTTGCCTTCTCCACATATCCAGTCCAGAGCTAAATCGAGGCGTGTGTGTGGTGTGTGTGTGTGGGGGTGTACAATATGGATTTAAAAATCTGATGTGATAAAACATCAGATTTTGGGTATCCCGATATCACTGTGAAGCACTTTTTAATCCGCTGCGCCTTATGTATGAATTCTACCAGTCAAGAGCTTTTAACCCACTCCGCTGGAGTACAGCATTATTCAGTTTAGTGTCTCGAGTAGCATTAGCATTAGCCACTAACCACGCTAAGCGCTAGCTTTTTAGCTGTTCAGAGGTGAGTATTATCACCCTGTAGCTAACTGCTAACCCTGGCTAGCACTGCTGGAGTAGCATTAACATTAGCAGCTAACCACACTAGCTCTTTTTTTTTGTTCAGGGGGGAGTATAGCGGAGTGTAGTCTGCGTGTTTACCGTGTTAAAACAAGCTACGTGGGACGAACCGCTAGCTAATATTGCCCTGGCTTACCGGCGCACTCAGGGCCCCGGCCACTAATGCTAATGCTCCAGCCTTAGTGCTGGGGTAGTTTGGGAATCTAAGCTTACTGTAAATAAACGGAAGCTCTTTACTCAACAGGAGAGAAATCTGTGTAGATTAACATCCAGAGCTTGTTTGACTTTTGAGGCAAATCACTTTTTGTTTTTGGAGAATTACAGTTTTGTTTACTTAGCTTAGCTCTACTTAAGTTAGTTAGCTACCCACCCTCCACCACCTAGTGGCGAGACCTGCTGAATAAGAAGTTCCATACTAGGATCGCTTAAAATGCGCCTTATAATCAATGTATGAAAATAGACCAGAAAATAAATGTTCATAATAATATGCCTTATAATCCGGTGCGTTTTATAGTGCGAAAAATATGATACGTCACCACCTGCATCATCAAGAGCTCCCAATTACACAGCTAATAATAATAGCTATTATTAACTCTTTTACTGATTTTATTTTAATATCTTTCATGTTTATTGTGAAAAAAATATATTGCAATTTATATTGCAGTAATTATATACTATATAGGATAAAACACGTTTTATCTTACAGCCCTAATGTGCATCTCTTTGCTTTTACTCTGCACTTACAATTCAAACGAGGCCATGTGAGGGTTAAATGAGGCTAATAATACTGGAGTCATTCGTATAATCAGAGCTATCTTACCCCCACTAGCTTCCCGCTCTCAATCATCCAAATCATGCATCATCACAATGCTGTCTTTAACACCTGCAGCATTTCAGTTGGGGTGGCATCCGCAGTATGTGTACAGCATGTTGTCTGTTTCCCCTCTTTTCCCTGACCTATTTACATGCCATTGATTCTTTTGCTGTTTCTGAAATGGATCAGCATGCAGTGGCCCAATCAGCTTGTTGTGGATTTGTGTAATTCTAGTCCATTAGCATAATTAAGGGCTTATGGGGAAATGTGGTAATTGCATTTTTTGGTGGAGAGGGCATGTTTTGTTAATGGCTCATTAGACATCAGTACATTGGCAGATGTTTGACAGCCTGTCAAGGGGATCCTTAGCTTACCTGCTTCCAGTTGTTGCTCATGGAGTAGCAGCCTTCTGGTAAAATAAATAAGCATAAAATATAAAATAAAAACACTTTGGCGTAAATTAAAAACACTTTTATTAAGTATTCTTTCTTTGAATACGAAAAAATATTTTAATTCAGTGTTTACAAGTAGCAACATTCAATCTGTATTTCTCCTTTTAGGTAAATAGTCCACAGTTTAAAAAAGCAAATAAAAACAATTACTGTTTAATGCAATCTTAATCAAATAACTTCGATGCTGTTTATATGTGGAATCAGGCTGATGGCCAGTGCGTACACACTCACCTCAATCTGAGAGCACATTGCTTTTGTTATTTTTCCATCTTGTTTTAAAAGCACACACCTGAAAAAAGGCAGATTTCCTTGAAAATGTATTTCCTGCTTTAATGTAAAATGAAAATGTGAGCAATTTGACAGGCAAAGCAGTCAATTTAATGGAATGATTGGCTCATAATAATCCAATTTCTCCAACTCATTTGATTCCACAATTGAAAGCGCTGTAACAAGATGCAGGACCATTATGTCTGGAACTATATGTGCAAAAGTTTTTACAAACCTAAAATTATTGCTCTCCCCAAAACAAGATTTTCCTGATTAAGTCTCATTAGAGTGTTTTCAGGTCCAGTGGAAATGAAATGATTAGCTTTTTCTTTTATGCAGGCCAGAGTGCTCTTAAAGTTCACATCAGACCATAGATCAATAAAACTCCACTTCGGTTTTATAGCAGTCCATTATCCCCTTTAATCCTTTTATTAGACTTTATTATTATATAGTTAGTAATCCCAAGAGAGTATTTATTAACTACTAAAATACAGAAGTCAGAAGCTGTCGACTTAATCTAATGTCAACTTATCTTTATTATGTATTTATTTTTAGATGGAGAAAAATGTCAGAAATTTTATATGGTAAGTATTAATGTATCCTTACTGTCTTGTAGCTTCGTCACCTGGGAAATGATGAAGTGCAGATTGTGTGGTCGGAGCACACACGGGACTACCGGCGGGGCATTATTCCTACTGACTTTGGAGATGTGCTCATCATCATCTACCCCATGAAGAACCACATGTTTTTCATTCAGATCATGAAGAAACCACAGGTATGGCCACTGTGTGATTCACACCCAATTCTTATTTATACAGATTTCTGAATTGTACATATACACTTTTTTATATTCAGTGAAATTGTGGATAAGCTTGTACCACCTCTGCATTAAACTGACCGTTGCCACTATGATCAGGAGATCGCCGGTTCAAATCCTATTCATGTAGCTTGCCATCGGCTACTGGAGCAATGAGAGAGCACAATTGGCCTTGCTCTCTCTGGGTGGGTAGATGGTGCTCCCTCTCCTTATTACTCTAAAGCGGGGGTCACTAATAGGCGGACCGCGGTCCGGGTCCGGACCCAGACGTTGTCCAATCCGGACCCAAACCGATAAACTACTGAAAAGGATTTAATTCTGACTGGGTTCATTTAAAGCAGCGGAACGTTTATTGTCTTTATGGTTTACGTGCTTTACAGCGCAGTAAGCTTTACCGAGACATGAGTGCAAAAACGGACTCCACCATGATTCATCCGCAGCAGCTCGAAAAAAGGGGTGATTGACTTGGTGATGGGGACGCACAAAGAGATGGGACAATTGGATATCCAAATTGGGAGAAAATGGGGAAAAATCTGAAAAAAAAAAAAAAATACCCCTTCTCTAAAGGGTTGATCAGCACAAGGCGTCTGTGAGCTGATGTATCGGAACCGAGTCGCTGCGCTTTCCTCCGAGCGTGGGTTAGTAGGTAATGCTGCATTAGCAGCAGTTCAAAAAGAGGCGGTGGCTGACTTCACATGTATTGGAGGAGGCATGTGCTAGTCTTTACTCTCCTGGTGTTGGGGCATCACTAGTGATAGGGGGAGTCCTAATGAGTGGGTTGGGTAATTAGCCGAGTAAATTGGGGAGAAAATGTAACAAAAAGAAAAGAAAAAATATGATTAAGGCTGCCCAAACCCTTTAATGCAACTGTATGCCATCAAAACTATAGCATGCAAATATTTTTTTTAATCTGAGTGTGTTACACATCCAAGTATATTCACATTTTAAAATGATAAAAGAAAGCGGCATGTATTTATAATACATGGTTTAATGTTCATATATTATGTTATATGTATAGATATATTTTTTATGTTGACTCTTGCTTAGTTTTAAAATCCACAGTACTGAAGGTTTGTGCCTTTAGCAGATGGTCTCTTAGTCTGTCTATTCTGCATGCCTTCCTCTAAACTGAAGAGTCTATAAATGCACTCCTTCCATTTCCCCAGAGTCCATTACTGCACTGTCGGCATGCTGCTCTCATCGTGGCCAGACTAGCTTTCATCTTCACTATTCACTCATGCTACTCACACACATACACATCAGCGCACGGGCACACACACTCATACACACACACACTCTCACACAGATCTGCTGCCATGCCTGGACTTCAGACAGGTCAAAAGCAACCTGTGTGACCAAAGCTCTGCCACTGATATTTTTTTACTAGTATAATTATACTGGATTATGCTTTACTACACTGTATCTATCAAATTGAGATTATAAAATATATATAACATACACACAGAGGTCTAAAAGAAAACTGAATCCATCACAAAACAAGTAGAAATTCCCTTGGCTGTATCGCTGACAACACAAATAACTCTCAGTCCAGTGTTGAATGAAAAAGGCCTTGAGAACAGAAAGTGCAGCATTCCTTATTGACTGGAATCATTTTGGCCTGTCATACTCATTGATTTTCTGTGAGACATGAATGCGTTTTGTCATAGAGAGGAAATAGATTGATGTCTCCATCAGGTCACCTGTTGTGTGTGTGTGTGTTTGTTTTTGTTTTTTTTTTTGTCATGTCATTTTCAAGATTTGTGAAAGCCATTGTCATCAAAAATAGCTGTCTGACACAAAACACCTCCAACCTCTGCCTTTGTTTTTTTCCTGTCTCAGGTTCCATTCTTTGGACCTCTGTTTGATGGAGCGATAGTCACAGGGACGCTGTTGCCTAGTCTCGTGCGGGCCACGTGCATTAATGCCAGCAGAGCAGTGAAGTCACGACTGACTCTCTACCAGAGCTTGTATCCTTTTACACACCCCCACAGGAGTCTGAGGAACTACCATAAATATGCACTGCTGTAGAAAAAAAAAAAAGAAGTGTCCAGGTAAGATTTGAGGAAGGTGTCGTGATGGCATCAACTGTGGTGACATTTTTTTACATTACATTACATTACATTACATTACATTACATTACATTTGGCAGACGCTTTTGTCCAAAGCGACTTACAATAGTCAAGTACAATGTAAAATAAGTTTAAAGGTAAAAACAACTTTGGATAGGGATAAAAGGAGGTCAAGGGGAATAATAGGATAGAGGAGTGAAGGAGGGGAAGAAGGAAATGAGGTTAGAAGTAGTTAGTGTGTTAGAGGTGTTAGGAGAGTAAGTGCTCTTTGAAGAGCTCTGTCTTCAGGAGTTTCTTAAAGATAGCGAGAGATTCTCCTGATCTGGTAGTGGAAGGTAGTTTGTTCCACCATTGGGGAACTCTGTATGAGAACAGTCTGGATTGCTTTGTGTGAGTGTTTGGCAAAGCGAGGCGGCGTTCATTGGAGGAGCGCAGCGGCCGGGAGGTAGCGTAAGCCTTCAGGAGCGAGTGCAGGTAGGAAGGAGCCTGTTCTGTCATCACCTTGTAGGCGATTGTAAGAGCTTTGAATTTGATGCGAGCATCAACTGGTAGCCATTGGGCATTGCAGTAGTCGAGGCGTGAGATGACGACCGCTTGCACCAGGAGTTGGGTGGCCTGTTGCGTCAAGCACGGTCTAATTTTTCGGATGTTATAGAGCGCAAAGCGGCAGGACCGAGCAACTGAGGCCACATGGTGCGTGAAGGAGAGTTGGTCATCAACCAGAACACCCAGGTTCCTAGCAACCTTTGTCGGTGAGAGAGAGAGATAGTCGATACTTATAGAGAAGTTGTGTTGAAAAAATGGTTTTGCTGGTATAACCAGAAGTTCAGTCTTTGGGAGATTTAATTGAAGGTGATGCTCCTTCATCCATGAGGATATGTCAGAGAGACACTGCGATATCCGTGCAGAGATTGAGTGATCTTCAGGTGAGAACGACAGGTATAGCTGGGTGTCATCAGCAAAGCAATGGTAGGAAAATCCATGTGAGCGGATAACCTGACCAAGAGAGGTGGTGTATATGGAGAAGAGAAGGGGTCCCAGTACCGAACCTTGGGGAACCCCAGTGGATAAGGAGCGGGCTGAGGACAGCTGTCCTTGCCACGACACCTTGAACGAGCGCCCAGTGAGGTACGATCTGAACCATGACAGCACATTGTCTGCGATCCCCGTGTTTGAGAATATAGTTAGCAGGAAGTCATGGTTGACTGTGTCAAATGCGGCCGAGAGGTCCAGCAGAATGAGCACTGACATTTTTGTTTTGTCTGAGTTGTTATATGATCACACTCAGGCAAATAATGGAAATAGAAACTTGAGAACTTGAGAAACTTAGGGGATCTTATGTGTGTTCAGTTCATATATACAGCACTGGAAAAAAAATAAGAGATCACTTAAAAATAATGATTTTCTTTGATTTTCCCAAATTCAAAACCCCTGGAATATAATCAAGAGGAAGATGGATGATCACAAGCCATCAAACCAAACAGAACTGCTTGAATTGTTGCACCAGAAGTGGCTTAAAGTTATCCAAAAGCATTGAGTAAGACTGGTGGAGGAGAACATGCCAAGATGCACAAAAACTGTAATAAAAAAAACGGTTATTTCACCAAATATTGATTTCTTAACTCTTAAATCTTTATGAATATGAACTTTTCTTTGCATTTTTTGAGGACTGAAAGCTCTGCGTCTTTTTTATTTCAGCCATTTTTCTTTTTCTGCAAATAAATGCTCTAAATGACAATACTTTTATTTGGAATTTATGAGAAATATTGTCCGTAGTTTAGCATATACCAATACATAGGAAAATCAGAGAAACTGATACAGAAACTTAATTTTTTTCCAGCGCTGTATATATCTTATATGTTGAGTATATGTATCATACTAGGGATGTCCCAATCCAATTCAGTGTCTATAATAAAAATGTTCATTCTTCTTTACCAGCCATAGAACCACACACCTTTCTTTGTTTTAAACCAGTATGATACACACATGCTATAAAACCAAATCATAGCACTATAAAACAGTTATTTCACATCAGTAGTTGACAAACAGTAACTTATCAGTCACCAGAGTGTGTACCACTGAACACTCTATACAACAGAATTATTTTAAAGCAGCACTACTTAACTAAATCAGACAGTCTGGAATGTCTTATTATTTAAACTGTTGCTAAAATAAAGTGATGTTACTTTATTAGGTTATTATTAATCATCAGTGCATCTTACCTATACTCTGACTGCATTATTTATACACAACTAACACAAAAATTGGATCAGACTGGATTGGATTGATATCGGCTGATACTCAGTGTTAAGAGACTTGGATCGCATTGGGGAAAAAAACTATCTTGATTGGGACATCCCTAGCCTTACAGCTTCGGACAAAGGCAGTATCTGTTCTTATGAATAATTAATCCACCTCTGACTCATGGGCTCGCATCATTGTCTCTTAAGTTAGTTATAGGAACAGCTGTTGGGTAGTGTCAGTCTCATATGTGTTTTTTTTTTTTTTCTCACTCCTCCCATCACTTTTTCCTATCATCTTATTCATTCTTTTCATAGTACTTCTACTATTTTTTTCCATTCTTTCTTTCTTTGCCATCTTTTTCCTTTTTTCCCCCCGTACCTGGTTCTGAACAATAACCTCGACTGTGCAGCTGAAAAGCATGTGTATTTGCGCAGAGATGAAATCTCTTCTGGAGTTTCCCATCTCTCAATGGCCCGGGTCCTTGCAATCTGCCGTCTTGTTGTGCGACGGTGCTCCAAGGTAATTAGTTGAATATTTCTTCAAAGGCAGTGGTGGTGCTCAGGGCATGGCTTGTTAAAAGCAGGTGCTGCTGTGTGGCAGCACCGCAGAGCTGGAGAGGCCTCCAGCAGCCCTGCCTCTGTGCTGTGCCATCACTCAGCCCTAATTGGATGGGCTGTGGAGAAATGGCCACCGGTGCTTGGCCAGGTGCACCGCGGTCCCTTCTTCACGCCCTGCGCTGCCCTGTGCCCGCCGCCCCACTAGGCATCGGTGTGTTTACGCAGGTGAGTTTTGCTGCCGTGTGTGTGTGTGTGTGTGTGTGTGTGTGTGTGTGTGTGTGTGCACGCGTACGTGTCTCCACCCCACCGTACTCAGTGCCGCTGTTCTCAGGTTGCTGTGGAGGAACAGTGTTATTCCAGAGGGCTTGGCAGGAGCTTTTTGGACAGAGAGGCCTCTCTCCTGCTGACACTGTATTACACAGCCCTTTCAAATCACACATAATGTGTCATCTATTATTGATTCAGCTCTATTGAAAAAAACAGCTGCTGTGAGTTTGAAGTCTGGCGTGCTAGTGCCCTTTTTTCATGCGGGAATGAACAAAGCTGGTAAGCTTGTAAGTTTATCTCGCAGGTCTTCTGAGATAAGGCACACTCACTTTGATCTTATCATTTTAATGCACATACAGCTCTGGAAAACAAAAATTAAGAGACCGCTTCAGTTTCTGAATCAGTTCTTCTGATTTTGCTATTTATAGGTATATGTTTGAGTAAAATGAACATTGTTGTTTTATTCTATAAACTACAGACATTTCACCCAAATTCCAAATAAAAATATTGTAATTTAGAGCATTTATTTGTAGAAAATAAGAAATGGCTGAAATACCAAAAAAGATGCAGAGCTTTCAGACCTCAAATAATGCAAAGAAAACAAGTTCATATTCATAAACTTTTAAGAGTTTAAAAATCAATATTTGGTGGAATAACCCATGTTCTCCTACACCAGTCTTACACACTGCTTTTGGATAACTGTATGCCACTCCTGGTGCAAAAATTCAAGCAGTTCAGCTTGGTTTGATGGTTTGTGATCATCCATCTTCCTCTTGATTATATTCCAGAGATTTTCAATGTGGTAAAATCAAAGAAACTTATTTTATATATAATTTTTCAGAGCTGTATGTTGGTGGCAATTATTATTATTATTATTTATTTTTTTATACAACACCAGATGCCTTAAAATTAGAGACAACAGTAGACAAGGTTTCTAAGATTTTTACAGTATGACAACTGTCTCACAAAATATAATTGTATCACAATATGATGTTTAGCCTTAACGAAATATAACATAATAATAGTTTGTGGTTGCATACATGATTTTAATCTTTCGTTCTTTTTTATATATAGAGAGATTTTAACAATATGACAACTGTGTCAAAAGAAATAAAATGGTATCACAGTATGCTGTTTAGCATTAACAGCTTTAACATAATGATAATAAAGAGAATTGTAAATATCGTGGCTCACAGAATAGTGCGCATGCACTGAATGGCTGCGGTGTAATTTCTAGAAACAAGTAGATTTTAGCTGGTTTTCTGGCTGATTGACATATCAATAGATTGTTGCTATTTGCTATGATATGTTTATCATGTCTGTAGTTTATTCTAAACCTGCATTAAGATGCCTACAGCAGAGGGTTAGCTACAATGCTAGCAGTCAGCCTTAGCCAGGTTAAAGCTGCCGTGCTAACAGATTGCCTCAGAAGGAGGAAAGGTGATGTGTTTGCACAGGAGAGATTCCCTCTTTACTTGCCTTTTTTTAATCAATACCAGTAACAATCTAAAGGATAGGAAATGATAACCATCCATTTTCATATTATTGTATACCATGAGAAAAGTTACCCCTGCAGCTCTACATTATATAACAGATTTCACGTACAATATAAAGTGTCTATTATAAAGACACTATATTTAAGCCTGTATTAGCCTAGCATTAAACTTAGCCAAGATATTGTTTAATATACATAATATATATAGAAACAGTATGTTCTTGGTGTGTGAATGCACATGAATGGTCTAGCAGTTTCCCAGTATTTCAGTAACTGTCTAGTTTTGATTAAAATGTGCTCAGTGCAGCATCAGCTTTCTGTTCTTGGGTGACAAAATAAGAAGTTGTTGTCCTCTTCTGCTGTTGTAACTCATCCACTTGAAGTTGGACGTGTTGGACATAAACTAACTGTTTTTCTGCAGAATAATACAAGCTGTACAGGACTAGGATAGTATATTTAAGCTGTGGTTACTGTGCCTTAGCACTTGTTTGTTTAGCAAAGGTCTGGCTGAGCAAATTTTAAGTAATGTGATATACTGTGGCTTTTTGTAATCTGTCATAAACTGCATGGTAACTTGTGGCACGCTGAGGAATTGAGACATTACTTGGAGTCATACAGTGCCTGTGTACGTTGATGCTTGATGAAGTTAAAAGCAGTGTCTGGCAGCATTTGCAAAATGTATGTAGCTGTAAAACCTATGGCCCTGTATTGTGCTGTGTCAGAACTATCCTCTAAGGTTAGTCTTTTTCTGTCCTGCTGTCACTCCCTCAGTGGAGGACAGTAGCAGAGGAGTGTTAGCAGTAGTAGGTTAGTGTTGGCTCTGCTCTGCATGGGGGGAGGCTCTGATGACAGGCCCCGGGGTGGGGAAGGTGGGATTTAAGAGGCAAGACAGAGATTCACTGACCTTCAGTCTGCCTCACTGCCTCCCCTGCTGACCAGAATCGATGGAGTTAGCATGCTTCCTCCTCTCCCTCTCTCTCTCTCGCTCCCTCACTGCTCCGCCCTCTCTCTTCCTCTCTTCTTCAGTCAGATCCATCTCCAGGCACCAATCAATAGCCATAATCTGTTCCTGCCTGCCGCCAGTCATGCGAGCCCCGGCTTTTAGCCCTCATCGCGAAGAGGAGGAGGACTGGTGCCAAATGGCAGTACCTTTCCAAGTCACTTTTGCCACATTTTTCATTTTCTATGCCACTGCACACACTTTACTCTGAATTTGTCAGTTTCACGCTTTTCCTGGTAACTTTTGCTTTGCTTGTGTTTTTAGGTCTGATCTTGGTAGTTATGATGTATGAGCCAAGATCATTTTCTTATAGGCAAATGTTGTGACTTGGTCACTGATCATTTCTGTCATAGAATTTAAATTAAATAAAATACATTCATCTACAAAAAAAAAATCAATCAACTAACTGGAATGAAAATTGGGCAGTAGTCGAGCCAGACTGTATTGGACTGTGATTTTTTCCCCCCCATTTTCTGCCCAATTTAAACAGCCAATTAGGACTCCCCCTATCAGTAGTGATACCCCAACACCAGGAGGGTGAAGACTAACACATGCCTCCTCTGATACATGTGAAGTCAGCCACCACTTATTTTCGAACTGCTGCTGATGATGCATTGCCGAGTAGCATCACAGCGCGTTTGGAGGAAAGCGACGTGAAAGGAGAAGTGACATCCCCCTTTGGAGTGATGAAGGGAGAGAGCGCCATCTACTCCCCTCAGAGACAGCAAGGCCAATTGTGCTCTCTCAGGGCTCCGGCAGCTGATGGCAAACTACATGAACAGGATTCGAACCGGCGATCTCCTGATCATAGTGGCAGCACTTAGCCCGCTGGATTACTCAGAGCCCTGCCCAGTTTAATTTATAATCGCGCACAGTTTGTGGTAACCTTTATGGTCCTTCAGAATAGCATCACATCCTGCATATTTTTTTGCAGATATTATTTTACTCTTCATTAATGATTATTTTGTGCTTCAGGCTATAAATAATGTACTCTACAGTGCATGTCTCTCAGTGCAATGAACACGTGTTTGCACATCGGGTTAAATCAATATTTAAATACCATATATTTCCCCTGTGTAATATGTGAGATCCTCAGTACTGCATCCTGCGCTTGGATAGAAGGCCTGTAGTCAGTCAAACATCCAGTGCATGCCTCTATGAAGAGAGGCTCCAGTGCCCCCACCCAATCATAGAGTGCTGACTCTAATCCCATTTTCACTCCAGCAGACTGGCTTCTCTCCCCTTTCCCCCCTCGCCTCTCTGCCCCTCCTGCCTGCCACCCTGCTCCTCCCAACTCACCAGCTGTTCCCAGGGGCTCCATACAATATCGAATGTGTTCCGATCTCTCTTTCCCAGCCCCCACTTACTCTTTTTCTTCCTTTTTTTTTCTTCTTTTTCCCCTCCTATCCCACTCTTTTCTACAATTGCAGAGGGGAAAAAATCCTAAATACTGTATGTACACGCATCAGCAACAGCAAACTCAATTACTTCTGACCCTCACCCTGCCACACCCAGACATGAGGGTCTGTGCATTGTCACTGTCAGACCAAAGCTTTGTATGTTTTTTTTTTTTTTAACAATTGAAAGTGCCAGCTGTCTGCTTGAACTGCTTGGACTGAAATCGTGCTAACATATTAACGTACATAACGTACGAAGAAATACGTTGTTGTGAACTGACAAGATTTTTTTTTTGTCATGTCAGTGATGATGATCTGACTGTGTCATCCCTATAAGCTGATGACTCCGCAAACACACTCTGGCAACCCCTCAAGAACAGAGGGCCTGTCAAGCCCAGCCCCGACTGCCTCGAGTTAAGTCAGTCCCATATGGCATATGGCGTATATCTGCTGCTTCATATAAAATGCACAAGTATTTTCCCCTCCCTTTTTCCTCCCTCTCTCTCTCTCTCCCCCTCTCTCGCTCTTCCCCCCTAATGCTGAATGACTCATAGCATTACTGGTCCCTCGCTCTGTCTCTCTCTCTCTCTCTCTCTCTCTCTGTTTCTCTCTCTCTTTTCTGCTCCCTCTACCCCTCCTTCTGCTCATGATGCTTGGAACAAAGGCAACTCACACTCACGCTCACACACACACACACGCACACAGATTCAACCCCCCTGGGGCGACTCTTTCTTGTGGGTAACACCAGCTTAAACACAGGTAGAGAACAAGTTTGTAAACAACTCGGTGACAGCAGAGAAATAGCTGGTGGAAAAACAGGTGGCAGATACAATAGAGGTATGAGTGTGTGTTTGTGTTTCTGTATTCTCCCTCTCTTCCCCACCTCCCCTCCATGGTTTATGCATGTTTCCCCCCCTCTGCTTCCCCATATGCTTGAACTTGAACAGTTACCGTTACCAAACATTCAAATACTACTTTTCCAATACTGGTTTGCTATTCTCTTTCATTCTAAAATAAAAGAGAGCTGTGTAAATAAACAGCCTAGAATACGTCAGGGCATTTCCACACCTGTAAGACTGGACCAAAGTAAGAACCAAGGTTCGTGTTGTTCTGTTATATAAGTTTGGACTGGTTACTTTTGGTTTCACACTGCAGCGTGAGTGTTTAGTGAGTGCACTAAAGAGTACCTAAATCCTATATTGTGTCATAATCACCCAAGTATACTTACCTGTAGCTGTGTCCCAAACCAGAGGCTGCAGAGAAGGTAGGATGGGCCCTTGTTAGAGCTATTCTATGAAGACTCAGTGGCCAATTGGTTGTGGATGGAACTGTCTAAACTTCAGTGTTTCCCTTAGCATTGTATGTGCACTGGAAATTCTGGCTACTCGGGTGCCATGAAGGATCTACCTTGTAGTTGGCATCACCCTATACCTTCTGATGACTAGGCTACAGCTGAGTTGAACTGTCCTAAAACTACTCCTTTTAGTAGCATGTTTGTCCTACAAATGGGAAAGGCTAATGTGGTTTGTGGTGACTAAGACAACTAAGAGATTCCAGTGCTGAAGAACATGTGATTGTCACAGATATTATTTATAGTGATTATATCAACCTTTTAAAAAAGATTTCCACACCAGAGGCCATTTTTTGTATGTGTTTTTTTTTTGTTTGTTTTGTTTGTTTTCCGTTTGCATTATATTGCATTTTAGGTAACCAAGGATTGGGAAGGATACATCAGCTGTGTCCTTGAACTTGCTTCGAACATAGGTAGAATTTCTTGGCTGTATATGAAGGGTCCTTCATTTTGGAACAGCTTTTTATGACATAGTTCCTAAGAAATCCTGCCTACCTTAGTTTATAGACTGGTGCGCATCGAATGTCAGGATATTTTCAGTTAAGCAAGTAATTCTGAATCCCTTTCAGAATCTGACTGCCTTTAAGTGCACACGACATGCAGCAGAATTAACATAACTGATTACTCTCAAACAAACTGGATCATAATTTAGTGCATTCAGACTGAGAATACTTATTTCAGGGAGACCAAACAAAAAAAAAGTCTGAAGGTAGGTGTGAAAGCACCTTCATTTCCTAGCCAAATTACCAGTCTACAGCTTTTACTTTCTATAGTCTAGAGCGTGCTGTGCCTTTAAACTTGAACCCCACCCAACCTACTGGCTCCTCCCCCAAAAACAGTGAACTCCGTTAGGCATTCATGCCTGACAGCTGCCTGTGTTCTGGCCGTGTTGTGAATGGGTGAGCCGTTGCCAGATCTGGGTGGGATCCCCCTCCCAGTATGGGCAGGAGGGTAGCTGGGGAGGAGGGGGGTTTTCTGTAAATGTGGAGAGGTGTAGAGTTACCCTGAGCTCACTCCATTATTACTGCTCCCTCAGGAGTGACACGGAGCGGAGCTGGGAAAACGTTACTTAATCACCTCTTAAACATGAAGGATGTGCCTGTTAATTCACACTTGCTTCTGTTTGAACGCTGCTGCGCGTATACGATGAAACTAAGTGGAATGATGTAAACGCCAACGGTCACCATAGAAATCAAATTAATGAAATTACAGTAGTGCTCTATTGAATCTGATTACTCACGGTTTTATTTAAAAGGGCATTTATTTAAATGTCTCCTTCTGATTAATTGGATCTAATGTATTGTCAGTTTGCATGAGCAGTGCTCCTATTGGTTTCTGTAACAGAAAGATTGACTGATAGACTTACTTACAGTATTTTTTTTTTTCGTGTGTGTTTAAATAGTGTTTTACTTTTAAAGTCTTTTAAAAGTATATATTTTTAAATATTTTTATTTGCTGTCTTTTAATAAAAAACCTCTAAATACTAATACTAAACAGTTTTTCTTTGGTTTTACTTACTTAACTGGTTTTGCGTACTTACTTACTTAACTCTACTTACTTTTTAGATAATTAACTCTCCTTTAACTTTCTATTTAAAGGTGCAATTTATTATTTAGCTCTCCAGTCTGGTGATCATACTCAGCCTAGGCTCTGTAAATAGGAAATGAACACAGTGGTTTGGATCAGGTATAAAGGCATGATTAACATTGTTGATGAATTATGATAATGGAGAAACCTCAGTTTTTTTAAAAGGCATGGAAAAAGATCAAAGTTAGGGATATATTCCTATTTGTGTACTTTCACACAAATAGGTAGGTATATTTGATTTTCCTGTTTGCAGATGTTTGTGACAGTTAACCAGTTAACAACTGGTCTACAATTAACAGCAGTAATTGTAGAAAGTCTGTTTGAGAGGTGGGGCATCTGAAAGAATGCTGAAGGAATGGATGTGTGTGTTTTGCTGCTGAGTTCAAGTATCAAAAGTCATTCTTCATAATTATATAGAGCACATTTAACTAAATGTCGGTTTAATCTGTTAATTTCCCTCAACCCAAAATTTCTAAAATCCTAATACTAATCCTAACCCTGTTACTAACCTTGACCTAAACTCAAAGCCTAAAAGCATTATTTGCTCTGGTCTTAGTTCTGTTTTTTAAAACTAACTATAATCTCAATCACTAACGTGTGCATTGCTTATATCCAAATCCTAACCCTTACACTTACCCTGTTTTATAGAAAATCTGAACTAACTTTTACTCCGGTCCCAGCCCTGACCCTGTTTTCAAAACCAGCCTTAACACAACCCTTTCCCTGATCTTAACTCCAGCCCTGGCCTTAACACTAAACTTAACCTCAACCCAAAATCTAACACCTTTAACCTGTTTCTAATCTTAAACCTACCCCTATATTTGTTTTTTTTAATTAACCTAAAGTTTTACCAGACAGTTTAACAATTGTACATCTGTAGATAATCTATATGCTTGACTTAGGAGTTCAAAAACAAATGTGAGACCACATATAGACTGCTAATAAAATCAATAATAAACTGTACCATGTTATATATTATCATGATGTGATGATGGTAAATTAACAGAATGGAGACTCTTTGGTTAAACAATGAATCACGGTCCCCATCCGAACACAAACACTTGCTCTCGCTCTGTTTTTGGCCAAGTGAACTAGGTGAATGTTTAAGAGGCACGTTAATTGTGATTGATGGCAGAGCGGGCGTGGAGGAGTGTTAAACCTGCTCGTCTTCTCAGAGTAATTAGCATCCAGCTAGCCGCTCCATCTGTCTGCCCAAGCCTTGTTTAATTAATGAACTTTCTTTCTCCTCCCTCGCCAGACTGCTAACACTGGGAGAAAGCCGTTAGCCCTCTCAGGTTATCCAAATGGATGTTGCTCTTGCTGTCTTTCTCCCGTCAGCACAATGGAGGTGTTCTCATTGATTACTGTCTGGTGCTTTTTGTTTTTGTTTTTTTTTCTCTTCTCTCCTCCATCTCTCTCTTTCTCTCTCTCTCTCTCTCTCTCTCTCTCACTCACTCACTTTCTTTCTCTTTGTCTGTTGCTGCTTAAAGGGGAGGGATAATGAGCAGATCTGGCAAGCTTTACCATTTTAGTGTAGGAGCATTTGAATGTATGAGAGTATGTGTGTGCCAGATGCGGTTGTGCAGTGCGCGTGTGCACGTGTGCGTAAGTGCGACGCTGTGGCACTGTTGCTTTGTTTTGGAGTATTTTGTTTCGTGCTCATCAGTAGGAAATTGCCTGAAGCACCAGAGGTATTCTCTACATGATGCTTAGTCCCAAATGCTCCTTAAGAAGCCTCTAGTGTCTTAAGGCTTGTATGTGCATGTGTGTGTTCTCTCCGTTGCACTGTTTTTTTTTTATTTTTTTTTATTATTTCTCCCCCTCCTGCTAATCGGCCTGGTCATTCACGGCTGGCCTGTGATTAAGCACATTTCCCATTCGCTGGATTCCTTTGTCTGAGGCCTGCACTGATAAGAATCCTGCCTCTAGGGCTCTTGTGATATTGAAATTCTCCAATGGTGAGAAAGAGCCTTCAATCATACATTATCAGTACCGCACTGATTACCATTCAATCTCCCCGGTCCCAGCCAGGCGTCTGCGCTCTGCCCCACCAGACTCGGCCTGAATAGACCACTGCTATCCTCGCTTATCCTCTCATATCCTACACATATTCAATTCTAGCCCGAAATGTCACAAAAATGTCACCTGCTATGTTACCCACCACTATTATACTCTGTGATGTTTTTTATCTTGTTTTTCTTAAACATATTTTTCAATTAAATGTAGTTTTGACGATTTAGAAGTTTTAAAAATACTTCAATTGTTCATTTAGCTATTTATATTAAAAAGGCACCCAAGAATTCCCTGTCCACATGGTTATGCCTGGCTCACATTACAAGATGTTTTTTTCTTCTCACAAACTGGATGCAAACAAACATAATGGACTTGTTGTAATCACTTTCTGCACAGAATAAATAAAGTGCATAGATTAAAAATGGCTGGAAATGGAAGTCAATATGGCTTATACGTACTGCAGCACAAGCTGAAGGTCAGTATACACACATATACAGCTAGTGTTTGAGTTGGAGACATATATGAACTGTATATTGGTACATGCTGCTCACTTAAAATAAAACATTGTTTAAATACCCCACAATACAGGAGTGGTAAAAATTAAACATGTTTCATATTTATGATTCACAATTAGGGCGACCCGATTGCTCTAGGAGAATATTGTAGGTTTTAAGATTGGATTGTAGACTCTAAACACTTCAGGACAACTTGGAATATCATTCTTTATGGTCATCTTGAACTTGAAAATGTTTGCAATCCTCAGGAAGAGCAAATCAATCGATTGTTTTGTAATGTGGGCCATGCAGTAAGAAAGTAACCATTGACATCAGTGATATAGTAACCTTCATACTGTTTTATTTAAGGTACTGAAGACACTTGCTGCAGGATTGGGTGAATCAGTCAAAAGATAAAAACGTCTTCAGTTATTTTTAAGTTTTGAGGGTCAAAAGGCACAGTATTGTGATAATGACCTTACTATAAAAAGGGAGACTGATTAGCCTGGACTGTAATTACTGTTAAGTAGTTCTTGTTGTATGACTGCAATCGCAGAGCATGCTCGATACTGATTAGATGGGTTGGAGGATGGGTTTATTTTCAGATGCATTTGTGAAGTTGCTTTCAGAGAGCACTGTGAATTCACACTGATCTCTGACTTTTTTTAGTATATATATATATTTTTTTATCTCGATTCCTACCACTTTCCATAGAATTTGAGTTTATTACTTATTACTTACTGACTATTTAGCTGTTTTCTAGGGCTGGACAATATGGTCAAATCTTATATCATTATATATTGTTTAATTTTGGTTGATATGATTTAATTCTGATACAGTGGCAAAAAACTAAAGCCTTAAAAAAAATGCCCAGAACTTCCCCAGCCGATGTCTGTCTCATGTTAGAAATAAAAATTAGTAATTGTTTTTAAATTGTAGTTTTGATTTTTTTTTTTTTTAAGTGAGACAAAATATACATTTAACAATTTAGGTTAAATTATTGTGAAAAAGTGGCAAAAGTCTTTTTGTTTGGTTTTGGCTTCAAGCAAACATATTTCTTTTAGTGCATCCCTAAACTCAAAAATGTCAATGTTACATTTATTGATATAATTTCATTATAATCACAAAATATATTTCTATTGAGTAATTTTATGGCGGTAGTCTAGTTAATTATTCATGGTACTCATTGCATGATTTTTCTTTTTTTCTATTTATAATTTTTTTTTTTTTTTTTTTTACAAAGATTATTTATTCATTTGCAGATTTTTTGTACGTGTATTTGATCCCACTATAATGCACAGAAATTTAGTCCTGCAGCACAACACATTAAATGCAATGCACAATGCAGGAATGCATATCTCTGCTGTGATGCTCTGATTTCAGAACTGCTTCCAAGAAAATCGGCAAATCCATCCTGTCCCTCTTCTGCTACCTTTTAACTTCACTATAGTCCCTCCGGCCTGTTCTGCCTGTTCAGTGGGCAGCAGATTTTTTTTTTTTATTGCCACCTCGGGTCAGCAAGGGTTGTTTGTTTAAAGACTATGACCCTCTCAGCTTCCTCTGGTCCATTGTTGACCATCTTAAAAGAGGAATTAGTTGATTATTTATAAGTTCTGCATTAATGCCACTTTAAAGAGTTCAAAGGCAGCGACAGCTCCTCCACAAGCTGGGCGTGATTGTGCCGTGCTAAAGGATGTCCTTGTGTTCGCCATTTGCATCTTTGCACAAAATAGAGTCCTCCGCATTGAAGGATAAACAAAACAACAACAGAAAACAGCAACACCACATAAAAGTGTGCATCATGCTTTTGTCCAGCCCTCCTCCACACCAGAGCTGGCCTTTGATGTGGAAATAGAGGTTCTTTACATTCTGAAGTAGAAGACTGCAGTTGGGTTATATAAGGGTAGCGATGGAGAAAAAAACTGCTCCGCGTGCATCACAGCTTATTCTTGTTTTTTTCTGTCGATCTTCTGATGATATTTTACTTTAAAAAGGAATTACAGTGCAGGTACCCGTACATTCTGTGTAATTAAATTGGTCTTAAAAATGCTCCATTCCATAGAAACTAATGAGGAACCAGAGATCTGAGCTGAGCTAAGCTGATCTTAAGGCTACTAGAATGCCCCTGTTTATACCTACTCGGATGTGTAAGAGATGGATGTGTTTATGCTGCTATAACCTGCGTTTTTGTACAACTTGGTCTTATCCAGATATATTACTCAATGCACAAGCACTGACCAGGTGTAAACTTTGTTATCTCTGGTTCCTACCAGCAACAATGTAATAAACATTACAGGCTGTAGGTTTTTAATTTCACATGAAACCTCTCTGATTAAAACTGTTTGTTCGTGATTCATTTAAGCTGAGGTTTGGTGACACCACGCAAAGCGCTAGCTCTTTGGCTGTCCAGAGGTGAGTATTATTGGCCTGTAGCCTGCTGCTAACCCCGGATAGCACTGCTGGAGCTGTGCTATCCGGACTGTAGCCTGTGCTTTTTCCGTGTTAAAACAAGCTATGTGGAACGAACTGCTAGCTAATATCACCTTGGTTTACCGGAACTCCAGGGTTCCTCAGTGCAGCACTGTTGGGAGACATTACATGCTAGTGCTAATACTCCAGCTTTAGTGGAAATCTGTAAATCTAAGCTTACTGTAAATAAACGGAAGTGCTTTACTCACCCAAATAAAAGTTTTCAGGAGAGAAATCTGTGTAGAATAAGAATCAGCACCCATTTGATTAATCTAAAATGTGTTTTTATTTTTATTTTTTTTTAGAATTACAGTTTTGTTTACTTAGCTTAGCTTTACAGGTCTCGCCACTGGGTGAATTTAGAAGGAAAACATGGCAACACCCCTGTTGCTACTACTAGTTACTAGTTTTGCATAAAATGCACTTTGTATCCGCTGCTTCTTATGTATGAAAACAGACCAGAAAATAGATATTTAATTATAGTGCGCCTTATAATACTGTGCACCTTGTAGTACAAAAAATACAAAATTCTAGTACATTTATTTAAAGTAGCAGTCCTTAAGATTTTTTTCTCTTCTACATTGAAAGTACTAGTGTTCCTGAATGTAGATAGGGCAAAGCATTATGATAAAAGTCATCATTGTGCTTGTTCTACCATTCCTGCAAAGCCACATAGTATGTTCATTCTAAAAACCTTTTTTCTGGCTATAAGAGCTTTCGCTGCTTACCTGAGCAACCACGATGCTGCTAATAGTGCTGATTCAAGAGCTCCTGTCAACATAGAGATACCAGAGCGGCTAACTCAGTCTTCATCTACTTCTTCATTCATTGTTAAACTAAATAAACACAGAATTTAAATTTAAAGAGAGGAGGTGGCGTGCTAAAAGAAAGTGCAACAGAATCCTCACTAAAATTACTTGATTCATTCTTTTCAGTGTAAAAAAGAGTAACAGTGCACATTTTAAAAGTGCTTTTTAGTTTGCTTGGGCAATTACACATTCTCACCAAAAAAAAAACATACAGACTGCCACTTTAACATTCATATAAATAGCTTACATCCTAACCAAACTACACCAGGCAGTTTTAGCTAAAGGTATTTTTTTTTAAACCTTCCTGATGCACCACCTCCCCTCACTATCACCCTCTTGCTGAAACCCCATCCATGTAGTACAACTTTTTGGAGCTGCTTCTATACCCCCTTAGTAAAGGCTTTCTTTCAGTTCTCTCGCTGGGTTGCCAGACGTCCAATTTGTTTCTGAAATAAATGCACTTAGCATCTCATTTCAATGCACACGCCTTTGCTACAAACAGTGCATATAGCCCCTAATTAGTATTGAGAGCCTCTACAAATCTATAGCTATTGTTATTCAGATCATGTTATTCATGCTCTGTGCACAGAGCTCCAAGCTCGGGATACCATAGGCTTTGTGTGCATCTTCAGAGCAGTAGTAGTTTTTTGTCCTGCACCTCAAAGACTGTTTCTCCTTCAGGACAAGCAGAGGAGTGTTCATCTTTCTTTAACTGTATTTTCTGTTCTGTATCCTCCATCTGCTCTGCATGTCTTTGTGGGAAAAATAATTTGTAGTTTTGAAAGGTTTTAAAACCTTGTGTGGACAACTAACTGTCTGATCCAAGACTGTACTTCCTTAAAGCTGTGGTTACCAGTGAACCACTGAAACCAATGGCATTTGTCAGACTTTGAGAGACAGAAAAGTCAAACTAATGTTCATAGCTAGGGAGCAAAGTGATGTAGGTCTTCCCATGGTTGCTTCCCATGTTTTTTTTGCAGACAAGCCAAGCAACATTCTCAAATTATCAGCTGTCTTTTTAGCTCTTTTTATGTGCAGTTGGAAAAGTTCATTGTCTGGTCGGCCCATTTAAGGACCCACTGTCTGTGGCTGGCTGAATGGGCTCCACGCAGGCGGAATGGTTTGGACGGGCTCTTGATTAACCCTGGAGTGACTGGAGTGACTAGCTAATGTCATTGAAGGAGGACCACCTGGTGGGGGGGGACTGTACAGTCAGCTGCTGCTGAAAGCCCCTGAATGCCTCGGACCAGGTGCCTGCTTCCACAGCCCGGCTAATTGTTGCCGCGTAATAGTGCGCTTGACTGCACAGAACGCCTCAAGGCGAGGATTAAGAAAGAAAAGAAGATGAAGGAGAAGAAAAGCTGTTTCCAAACCAGAAGTCCATTTTCTGGCTTCCTTCCCCCCCCCCCTCCCGTCCTTTCTCATACGTAATGTATTCTTGCTTTTTCCTCACTTCTAATCTGTTCAGGTAGGACTGGCCCTCTCTGTTTTGACACTAAGCCAAGTCCTTTCATCCACAAGCTGGAGGATTAGCGGATTGTCATCTATCTTGGCTTTGCTTTTTGGGCCTGCTTCGCTTGGGCTGGAGTCTGTGTTCATATTATTGTATCGCTGATCCAGGCCCTGCCTTTGAGCACTCTACTGAGGAAGCTTTGTTCTGCGTCGTTTTAGGGGAGCTGTCCTCAGCACCAGACGCAATTTTCTTACTGTAGGTTTGTGTAGGAGCTTAAACTTTGATAGAGAGGATGTATACACTCATCGTCGAAGAAATAGCTGCAAAAATAGTTACCAAGTACCAAACAAATTGCAATGATATTCTGTCTCTAATGCTGTCCTGCTATAATCTATCCTTTGCAACCTAAATATTTGCATAGTTACTTCATTTCCTTTTTTTTTCCATGCATCCAATAGTGTCCCACACATGTTTATTTTAGGATAGCTCTTGCAATGCAGCTGGCAGTGGCATAGTATTTTTATTGAAGTTCTTGCGACAGCAGCAGTACGTGGATGAGCATTGTCCTTTTGGAATAGGGCACTGAGGTGTGCGTTCAAAAAAAATAAAGGTCTGCTGGTTGCAGGACCTTATTAACTTACTGTTGGGCCCACATCATGATGATACCAAGTCTATAACAACTGTTGATCTTGCTGCCTCCCCACACAAATTCGTTGGTTGTCTTCACCAAGAAAAAATGGGACTCGTCACTGAAGATGATGTGCTGCCATTCTGAGTCACTCTGACACTCAGTTATTGTTAATTTACAGTACTGTGCAAAAGTTGTAGGCACCAAAGCAAATGACATTAATCCATTTATCTCAGCTAAGTTTTTATAAGTGTTTTTCCTGAAATAAAACACCACATATGATTTGAACAGTACAACACAACAAGGAATTCTCATTTTGAACTAGCCTGTGAGCCAAGCTGAAGAACAAAGTGTAGTTCCAGATTTCTCCTGGATGCTCCTCAGCCAGCATGTGTATATGTTCAGTTCCATCAGCAGCTCACCTGATTTACCAAAATTTACCAAACCAGATCTCTTAACATTGTCAAATGACTGAAGACTGAAGACTAACACTTCTTCTAGGTGTTTAAACATTATCAAAGCTTATGTACGTTTGTGATTTTAGTCTCTACAAATTATCTAAAGATATTTTTGTTGTAAACAACAAAGCGCATTTGTAAGTTGTTCTGGATAAAGGGCATCTGCTTAAATGTAGGGCGACCTTAAATGTAAATGTAGTGTTAAACCTAAACTGTTAAGTCTGTCAGCTTTCACAGCGTATAATACCCCAGCCTCTTTGTCCTCTCTTGCCTCATTCCACTGAGACATACTTATTAAGCTCATTATTCAATATTCAGTGCATGTAGTGGCTCATGAATTAATTCTATTGTTTTAATAAAGAGAGGCCCGTGAATGGTGGAGCTTTTCATCGCTAGAAGCACAGTGTCTGATTTAAAAGAGCTCTTCAGAGGTCTGCACTGCCCACCCCTGACTTGAGACGCTTCCACCATTGATGGATCCATTTGTTATAACTTCCTCTTAATGCGTGGGTTACTGCCGATTGCCTTTTATAGTGTCAGCTTGTTTGCTTAATTATTTTCCCATTGTGTCGCACATCTAAGGCCCTGCTTTGCTCTTGTCAGTACAAGGCCCTTGTAAAAGAGTATTGAGGCTGTCCCCTAGCTCATCTGAATGCACAGGAGACAATGCCCTTATTGGAAGCAAATCTTGTGTAATTAAACTGAAGTTGAGCGGCAGAGTGAAAGGATAGAATCGGTCTCCTGGCGACAACCTATAAAATTTCCTTTCTAACTCTGTTTTCTCACAGCAGGATTCTCATTTAATTGGATTTTTTAAATGAAATGAAGTTGATCAGACACAATATAAAATCTTTTCAGTTCATACCCTCTGCAAAAAAAAAAAATAAAAGTAAATGTGTAACATTGCATTTTTATTATTTGCATTTTCCTTTATATTCTATCCTTTTCTTCTTTGGGCTTGTAAAAGTAAGTAGAAACTGGACTACACTACTCTTGCCACTCGATCCTCGGTAAAGATTGCTTAGTCATGACACACATTTCTTTGATCATCCACTCCCCCAGGATGTAGTACATCAGCGCTCTCCAGGTCCCTTCAGTGGCGCTATCAGTATGGTGCAACCTGTTGACCTTTTCCTTTTCTCAGTCTATTCTGACGAGCCCTTTCCTTTGCACCCGGATCAGATCAATAGTTACGGCGCTGTTAGGAGAGCTAATGTTAAGTGTTGAACTCACCACATGGCTGACGTTTGATTTAGCAGCGTTATAAATCTGAGCTCATGCCAGCCCAGTCTGTTGGGTCTTTGCGGGAATCCGTGCTGCCAGTGATGTCATGCTCATAATTCCATTTCTTTGCGTCTGGCTTTCAGATGGATGCTGGTGAGGTGAGATGCAAAGGACATCCCCTAGAGTGAATGTCCCCCTGGAGGTTCAATTAACCTGTCCTTACCCTCACCCTCCATCTCTCCCCTTCAGCCTCTCAGCACAGGGCTTAATTAGCGTGCATGTGTGTCTGTTTGTGAGTGTGAGTGGGTTAAGATGCACACCCATTCATTTCTCTTGAGCCGACAGCGCTGATTATAAGACAGTAACTGGAGAGTGATGGCACTGCTTCCATTTTTGCTTGTTTATTTTTATTTATTTTTTTTTTACTTCTTTTCTTTTTTTCCCTTTTATTCTCGATTTTCCATTCATTCCTTTTCCTGTCATTATCTTTCTCCCGCTCTGTCCCCTCTCCATCCTATAATCACCTCACACCTCCTCATGTTTTTTTCCGCTGGGACGAGCTTCGCGCCTCAGTCCGATGGCGTGACAACAGGTACCCTTGCAGCACTGGCCCAGAAATTCACCAATCAACACCTGCTGTCCCATGGGCTCCCATAGCTGACAGAAACTGGCATATAGTCCAATGTAGAGACAGACAATGCTACACTGCCTCTCTCTCTCTCAGGTTCTCTGTTTTTCATACTCTTTCTTTTTCATCCCACCGCATTCTTCTTTGCACCTCCACTCATCCCTCCATCCTCCTCAAACATTCTTTCCTGCATGGTCTCTTAGTTTATACGCTGATCTTCAAGAAATAAATTGTTGCAACCATATGTAATCAACATATAGGAATGAACCTTGGTGGGTAGTCTTGCTAACATTTTTGGCTAGGCTCAGAATTGGAAGTGGATCATCTTCAGTGACGGAAGTCCTGCTTTTGTCTTGATGGAGATGTCCAACGAATCTGTGTGTGGAGGCACTGTGGTCAGAACTAAGATCAGAGATTTGTTCTCACACCTCACACCTCCAGAAGGCCTGGTGTCATGGTGTATGTGGTGTATGATTATTTTTGATGCCAAATCACCTTTGGCCTTTAGTAAAGACAATGCTTCTTTTAGAGCCTAGTGTTGAATTAATAGGGTGCTACAACCATTGGCCCTAACTCTTCTGAACGCACGCTCTGGTGCACTATTCCAACAGGGCCATGCTTGCCCACATATTGACGACACGAGTTTGATCCCGCGTGAGGAGCGGTGTGTTTATTTATTTATTTATTTTTCCTTTCTTCTTGGATTTACCTGCTTTAAATTCAACTTTTCTGTTCTGCAATTGGGTTCAACAACCCTCTGGGCTGGAGAGCTACTAGTCTGTAGCGCTCCATCCTATTACACTTAATTTTCCAAAACAGATTTTTTTTTGTGACCCACCACGTAATGGCTTGGCAAATATCTGGCCCATGGCCAAACTTAATTAGAGACCCCTGGTGTTGAGAGTTGCATGGCCAGACCAATTGGAAATGTGTGGGATGCTATTTTACCTCCTATTAACACTCAGCCCCAACTGCAAAATCTACAAGAACTGTGTGATTATTCGAGCTGCTTGGGACACCATTAAGAACCTCTACAATGACGATACATCTGGCTTTTTGCATTACGCACTACTTTTGTATTTCTAGTAAATATGATGAGAGTTGTCCAAGTAAGTCAAACATTTTGTTCATTCATTTATTATTCCTTCCAGATAGCATTAAAATCTGTTGCACTCATCTTTAATAATGAGTGTATCATCACATAGGTACAGAAGACAGAACCTCCAGCTTACCTAACAGCACAATACGATATCAGTATCCCTTGATTGGCTTGTAAAGCTTTACTCATGGTAAGAGCATCTATCTCGTGTGTGCCCTTAGTTTCGTTGATTTGCAGCTGGAATGCGCTGTGTGATTGCGCTGTTTGTAGAATGCAACTCCTTGGCATTGTTCAGTGCTTGTCTTTCCGAATTTGTGCTCCACATTACCTCCTCATTAGAAGACGGAATACAGAGAAAATGCACATGGCATCCTTAATGACTGTGCTGAGCATTCCATTCATCATGTGTGGATGTGCGGTATGCCCACCTAGCCAGTATTCCAAAAGCGCCTGGGCTTTTTCCCCCCAGTCTCTCTCTAAACTGGCCAATTATCCACTTCCGCGGCCGGACAGCAAGGTCAGTGTGATTGGCTGAGGTTAATGGCTGGTGCTTGGCTGGAGTGGAGGTCGAGCATGCACGGCCACTCTCCACTTCTTCTTCAACTTCTCACACTCACTAACATAAGAGCCCATTCAGTAACTGCCAGAGAGAAGGAAAAGGAAATGTGTTGTTAACCTTGGCTTTGCTCATTGTAATGGCTTCAGTAAAAGTGAAGGATTTTCCTTGTCTTTTTTGTTCTGTGAATGCCTAATGCATAGATGTGACAATGTGGAATTCTTATATATATATTGTACTGAATCAATCTCTCGTCTTTGTTAAGGTTTCTTTCTTTTGATGTTGTCTCAGGAACAGTGTAGACATGCTAAGCTGTCAAGGGCGGTTATGAAAAGCTGGCTCTGCAGCTTCTCTTTGAAAAAAGTTAGTCTTTAATCTTCCAGTGTTAAAACCCTACAAAGAAGCTTTGTAGGGTTTTTTAAGAGATGTTATGGACAAACCACTTTTGGTTTAATATTTGTTTTTTTATGTTCATATAAGAGCCATATTTGTAAAAGAGCTGAGTAAATGTGAAGAACCTTTTGAAGGTTTAGGGTGTATTCACACCTGAAAATCTGGACTAATGTATAGATTTTGTCCAGTTACTTTTAGTTTTAAAGTGCAGTTTAGCAGTTGTTTATGGATGACGGTAGCTTGAGTTTTTTTTTACTTACTACTACTTCTACTTTACTTTTATTTTGATCTGGGCCAAGGCTACCTGTTTTGGGCAGACCATAAAGCTTTGTATTGGCAAGAACTTGGAGATATGATATGTATTACTATACAGGGGTTGAAATTTAAATATATTATGCTGTGATCTCTTATAGTATAAAACATGTGTATATATATTATTTTAGAAAATTAACCATTGCCTGCCACCACATTTTACAAGTAAGATAATAATTACCAATCAATACTGATTTTTAATTTGATGCACTATTGCCAAAACTAAATATCTTAATACTAAGATATATATACATATATATATATGTATATGGTGCTCGGCACCTTTAACACATCAAATTTTGCTTTGGATCGAGCTGAAAAGTCTGAAAGCCTTGACCAAAAGTGGTTGGTGTGGGGACAAAAACCCTAAAAGAAATTTCACTTGAGGAACCAATTTAGAAGGTTCTTTACGCACATATATTTTTTTTTTCAAAAATGGTTTGTCATGGAACCAAAGGGGGTCCAGTGTGGCACTGATCAAAGAACTTTAGTTTCACCCTTTGTGTCACACGTTTGCACTTTTTAGACATGTGTGCATTCCTGTTTTATTAGAAAGTAAAGATGTTCTGTAAACAAAGGAAAGTGTAGTATTGCATTCTTTTTAATTGTAATTTATGGGTTTTATTTAGATTTGCATATTGTGTAATAACATGATGGATATGGCACAGATATTGATGAGCCTGAGAGCAGAATATAGATCTCAAAAACATCCCAAATTCAAGTCAGTATTGCACAGAGTGCTGATAAGGTAATCCGATTGGTTTTAACAGGAAAGAGACAGAGAACAAAACTCAGAGGGCCGTAACTGACCGCAAACCCTCGGGCTATCGCTCCAGAGACTCTTTCTGTTTCAATTATAGCCTCTACTTTGACCAGGCAGAGCCTTTTATATATGGTTAGCCTGAGCGAGCGCTGCCAGGCTTTTCCCTTGTGTGTGCTGACTGACCCCTGTGTTTTTATAATCCCTGCTTTTTCACTGAAGCCTTTTCCATCCGCATGGTTCCTCTAGATGCTTCTTGGTACTGCTGGGTACCTCCACTAAACTCTCTGAAGAATAGACACTCCTGAGAGTAGTCTCTGGAGTGTGACTAGCTATATATTATTTTATTTATTTACTTTTATTTATTTTTATTTTTATTTTTTCATTTTCCAAAACGCAATTTTATCATTAATATTTTTTTCCAGTTACTGTGTACAATTACATTTTTCCTGTTGTTTGGCTCTGTGCCAATAACCTCTTGTTTTTTTTTTTTATAATGCATGTGTCTTAATGACAGATTTATGTGCATTGTCTGGCTGGCTTTGTGACCCTGTGTCGATGAGGTTGTATCCAGGCCCTGGTCTCCTGTGGGGTGAGCTCTATTGTTAAAGAGTGTGAGAGAGGGACCAAAGGGGAGGGGGGTTCTAGGGTGGACTGGGCTCAGAAGTCTGTCCCGGGGGTCTGGGGCCTGAGCGGACTGCTAATGAGAGGCCATATGAGTCTCCCTGCAGTCCCCTCTGAATCCCTGTGCACCTTGAACATGGCCACCACTGCCACCTGACCTTGGCTTTGATCCGCCAAACTGATTGACCTCTCAATTCCCCACTGGCCACCCCTTACCATCTGGAGAACACCACGCACACTCAGACTTACCCTTATACACCCACACACACACACACACACACACAACAAAACAAGCACACAAAGGTCCTCGCACCTCTGCAGCCTGTTATTATGTAGTGTTGTTCTTATTGGCTGTTTAAGGCAGTTTAGCAGTTTTAGACTCAGATTAGCACCTTGTCTGTATGATCTTCATATCGTGGGTGCAGTTGCGCTTGTATACATAACATACACTTTAGGTATTGGGTTTTAAAAACCTGTTTAAAGGCCTGTTTTATGTTTTGATGTATTTATTCATGTTCAGTGTCCACCTTTGCGCTTTGCTGCAGCTATTAAATTTGTCCTAACCTTTTCAGTTTTTCCATTTGTTGCCGTAATAGAGTATGAACCGCGCTACGGTCCTGCCGCATCCTGCCCTGACTAATTTAAACAGATGTAGCTGTGTTTGTTTGTGCCCATCTCTGGATGAGTCAGCGTTGTTCCCCAGGCAGCTGCTTTATCTGATTCTTAATGCCTTCCCTTTGTCACCTGGAGCGCCACAGGGTGGCAAAGGCCCCGCCAAGAGCAAAAAAAAAGAGCATTATCTGTTAAAGCCCTTCTGCAAAATGTGTGGCGGACGTTTTTTTCCTTTTTTTCTCCGTTAAGTGGATTTAAGCTGTCTGTTTTTCTCCCTCTGCTATAACAGTGCCATTGTGTATCCTCTCTGTCTTTTTTCCTTCCCCCTCGTTTCCCATCTCCCCACAGGCTGACCTGTGAGCGAGTGAGGTCACGGCATTATTTTACAAGGCAGGGTGAGTTTTAAATTCGGGCTCCTGTCACCACGGCCTGTCCACTCTTCGCACGAGGGCATTTCATTTCTGCCCCTGGAACTTTCCGTATGGAAATGCAGAGGAGGTGTTGCGCCGCAGCCGTGGATGCTTTTGGAAATTCCCCGCTCACACCTTCCTTAGTTACCAGCCGGAGCGGAGAACGAGTTTCTCAACCCCAGGTGCTTTAAGGATGACTTGGATTACAGAGCACCGGTAAATCCCAACCCTTCTGTTGTCTCTTTAGACATGTCGAGCCTATATTAGCTCTTAGCAGCACGCTGTGCTACAAACGGCTCTTGGCTCACCCTTGGTTTATGGTTGAAATTTGTATGCAAATTCGCAGTGCCCGTCTGCGGTATGTTGCAGTACGTGTCGCACGCAGCCACCTGCCACTGTTGCACTGTTGCTGCTGCTCTCAGAGCCACTGGTTAGTAGCGCCCCACACGTTCAAGTAGATAGTAAGCATCAGATGCAGCTTGGTGTGCACTGATTGTTGCTCTCTAGCCTGCGTCACTGTCCTCCACTTTATTGAATTAATCCACACAGCCGGCATCTACCTCACATGAGCTCCATGCCTGTATTCAACAGAACAGGCTGTACCCGACGCACAACAATTAGAGGGACAGAAAGAACAAGATGAAATAGAAGGATGAGGGGAGATGATGGAAGTGAATCAAGAAAAATAAAAATGGTTATGCACTGGTTACATGTCATTGTTATGTAGTACAAAGTATAGCCTACTCAGTTTGGATAGTTTTAAATATTTTGTAAATACTTTATAAGCATATTTAAGTTTTTATGAGAGCAGTTCATACTTCAAACAGACAAGTCATGGCAGAGTAAAAAATGCAAGTCAATATAGACACAGTAGGTCAGTTTCAGCAAACAGTCTTTTCAGTTAAAGTTATTTATTACAGTAAGAGTTTCCAGTTCAAATAAGCAAAATCACAAATGACCCAACTTTGAAATATAAGCTTATAGCATGGTCGAAAGTAAAACAAATTTGCAATCATTTATAATTATATATTTCTTCTGCTTTGTACAGTATATACAGGATGATGTTGTTTTGGTTCTTTTTTGTGATGTTTTGTTGTGAAGTTTATTAAGCTATTGGCAGCTATTGGATAACTTTAAACCACTCCTGGTGCAAAAATTTAAGCAGTTCAGCTTGGTTTGATGGCTTGTGATCATCCACATTCCTCTTGATTATATTACAGAGGTTTTCAATTTGGTAAAATCGAAGAAACTTATTATTTTAAGGTGGTCTCTTATTTTTTTCCAGAGCTGTAACCCAAACCTTAAATATTACATTCAATAGAGAATAATTTATATTCAGCAACAAGAGTTCAGTTGCATTTAATGGACATTTAGTTAAATGTTAGTTGAGCATCTATGTGGCATCTACAGTGGACCATCCGAGTAAAGTGTTGCCAGATAACTATGGCACATTACATTTACACTGATATGAAAACTAAATGAAGGTGTACAAATTTAGCACTCTCCATGCTGAATAAATAAATAAAGGAAGTAACAATTGTTTACCACTTGTTATTGCTCAGTTGCCCCCCCACGTCACACACACATGCACCTTTTTTGATGTTTCTTCTTCACCTTGGTCTCCAAAATGCAGAAGGAGCACACAGGAAGCAGAGTGCTGTAGGGAGGCTGCAGCCCAGTAGTGCTTCTGGCTGGAGTCAATATTTGTTTTAGGAATCTCAATAGCAGAGCCACGCTTGAGTCATCTGCATAGCACATAATGGAGAGCCATATGGCTGTGTTGACCTAGTGAGATCAGGGTTATTATCCCCCTGCCTTATTCCTATTCGCATTCCCCACTTTCTTTTTACTTCCCCTTATTTTTTTCTCTGCATGTACAGACCTTCTTTTCTCCGAACTCAGTTCTAAATCTAGATTTTGCTTATATTATCCAACGATTCCGCTGTTGCTTTTTGCCTCCTTGTTATCATCCTACTAAAAGGAAGTGACCCATTACTGAAATATGACCCATGTTGCCATAGCAGCTAAGCCAGCAGTGTTTTCAAAGTCCTTGTAAAAGTCGGAAACGATAAGACGGCCCGCAGAAGTCAGATATACGACCCAACAGTGTTTTCAAGCCAAGGCTCAGCTGGTCATGATCATGCTGAGTAGACTTATTCAAAGATAATATTGGATATGTTTTTTTTTTTTCTTGTACAACTCAGTTTTTATTGCCCCCCCCCCCCCCTCCCTGCTCTCTGCGTGGTGATGGAGGGATGAGGAGAGAAAGAGAGCAGGAGTGGAGCAGATTGCTCTCTCCCCGTGTCCAGCCCTCAGGCTCAGGTGCTTGTCAGCGCTGGGTTCAGACGGACCTTTTCAACAATTTGTCACGGCTGCCTCAGCCCCTGCTGCGCCGGCACGTGGCGCACACACACACACACACACACACACTGCGCACACATACACGCACACTTATACACTCTGAAGGGTTGTGTGACGGGCAGCGTGGTCATGATGGAGTGCAGGGGCCTTGGCAACAGCCTAGCTCCTGGCGGCATAAGCAGCCTCCCTAATGAGTTGGGAATGGCATCAGTGGGGCTCTTCAGAAATTCAGCAGGCAGGCGTGTGGACAGGCCCAGCCTGCACTCCAGCAGCCCGGTCATTAGAGTACAGAGTCATCAGCAGCGCCCAGTCATGGCTGCTGAATATACACAAAGACCTGTATGCAAGCTAATGCATGTTGACACAGTAAAGCTCAGAATAGGTGTGGGTGATAGAGCGATGCTGTATATCAGCATGTGGAGCAGAGCATTTTGTGGAGCAGAAGTCAAGGCATTCTTAGCTTTGACAGCATTGTTGCCAGGAGAAAACACAGAATGATTATTTTTTTTCTTTACTTATAGTTTTGTTTATTTTTGTGAAGCAAAATTTAAAGTAGAATGTGAAGTAGGAGCAAATTTGAAGCAGAGGTGATCCATAGCTCAGTGCAGTGTTTTTTGATTACCATAGTATTTGGCAAAAGTCATGAGACAGATACTTGTTCCTCCAAAAAATGTGGCCTATCCCTCAAAACCTTGTAAAAACTTATTACGTATTATTCTTATTGCCTAAAAAACAGCTCTGGAAAAAATGAAGAAACCACTTCTGAATCAGTTTCTCTGATTTTGCTATTTATAAATATATGTTTTATTCTATAAACTACAGACAACATTTCTCCGTAATTCCAAATAAGAATATTGTTATTTAGAGCATTTATTTGCAGAAAATAAGAAATGGCTGAAATAAGCTGCAGAGCTTTCAGGCCTCAAGTAATTAAAATATTCATATTCATAGAGTTTTAAGAAAACCAGTAATCAATATTTGGTGAAATAATCCTGTTTTTTTAATCAGTTTTCATGCATCCTGGATTTTTCTCCTCCACCAGTCTTACACACTGCTTTTGGATAACTTCATGCCACTCCTAGTGCAAATATTTAAGCATTTCAGCTTTGTTTGATCGCTTGTTTTTCCAGAGCTGTATATCATATGCAGAACAATGAACTGTTGTTACACACAACTTTTTAAATGTTGCTGACAACAGACCGAAACTGATATTAACTGATATTGTTTTTAAATTAAATTCCTATGACATCTTTCCAAAGAAACATTTAATTTCTCAATAAAGATAAAAACAACAATATTACATCAGTACAGTGGCCAAAATAAAAAAAAAAATCTTTAAGTATCATGATTTATATTTAATTGCATTTTATTTTTTATGTATGTTTTTTAAACAGCAAGGTCAAAATTGTTGTTGACTTAAACTACTAATTTACAGTACAAGGTAGTGACCCAGTTGAAGCGCATCTTTTGAGGTAAATTTGAAGGCTCACAGAGAACAATAAAGTGTTCAGTGCAAGTGTAGTAGCAGTTCATGCAGAGGCCCAGCAGAAACACCTGCTCCTGGGTTTGTTTGTACGGTTAACTGCCTCTCTTGCTGTAAATGGAGGCACTCGCCTCATGTCTGGAATGACTCGGAGAGCAGTGGCTGCAAGAGCTTGATTAAATTTCATTAGCAGAAAACAAGATTCTCTTTTCCTCTTGCTCTCTTTCACTCGCCTGCTCTCGGCCTCGCTCGCTTCATGAGCAGCCAGCGCTGTTCCGCTTTAAAGAGCAGTTAAAGAAAAGCGCAACCGCTGCTAAAGCACATTGCTGTAAGTAATCTGTGGTGCCTCTGGTTTACCATTCATTAGTTCTTTCTTTAGAGCGAGATAAAGTGCCGGTGTGAACTTGAAGACTGAAGTGCCAATGGCAGAGATTGTTTTTTTTTTTTTTTTTTTTTTTGTGGCATTCCTTTAACACAGCTGGATGTGGCTATCCTCTGGTGGGCCGATGCCAGATGAGAAGACAGTCTGCTTAGAATTTCAAATGCTTTCAGATCCTCTGTGAAAGGTCAGAGACAATATTGTAGCTGCTGAGGGGAAGAGTGATGAATAGAGATGGTAAAGCCTAGATTTAAAGTGTAAAGATCAAAGATTAAGGTTAGATCTTACATTTAATAAATTTTCATTGTATTTTTTTAGGCGTTTTAATGTATTTTGTATGTACATGCATTTATTAGCGCTGTCAGTGTTAATGCGGTAACACACTTGATTAAACTTGATTAATTTTTAAGCAAACAAATCACGTTTTCTCCTATAATAAAGGCCTGGTGACGTATTGGCTGTTTTATTTAGCGAGATATATATTATCTTTGTCAGAGAGAGACATGTGTAAATAGTTTGCAGCTGCTGGAATTTCTGAATTGCTCTTGGAAAGCAGCAGTAGAGCCTGAAGGTTTTGATTCATATGATAATAAAGTCCATTGCTGTTCCATTACTAGTCTCCCACCCAGAATACATGGAAGTACCTGCATTAACTGTTGCGCTCACTTTTAGTTTACCAGCTCTCTTTATAAATAAGCAAACAAAGAATAAATTTGCTGCAAACATTCTGCTCCATGTTTGCAGTAGCTCTAGTATTAGCACCATTAGCAGCTCCACGTTTGCTTAGGAAACCAGAAAATACTGTTGGAAAAACTCCTGTGAAGACCTACCAGACCACTCTGTTTTTAGAGTGAACATATTTGACAGTACAGGTGGTCATAGAGGCACATTGATGCCATTTATTACAATATTTTAACCCATCCCCACACTTAAGGATGGCAGCTTTTATACTTTAATGCACAAGAACTAGCGATGACATGACGGAGAATCTCTGTAGAGGAGAACACACACGTGCAGTGAGTCCAACATGAGAGTCTATAAATGTCTTATCAGTTTTATAGTGAAATATGAACTTATGTCCTCAACACAGAACTATATCAAATGTTTCAGCACCGCAGACATTAATTTTTTTTATCGTTTTTTAGCCTTTTGAACATGCTCTGCCGCTATTTCCATATTTTTGTAGATGAACTGAAATAAACAGGCTTGCTTTCTTTGCTTTTTTAAGTAAAATGTGTTATTCTACTTTCTAAAATGAAAGAAATACTCAGAACTAGTAGTTCATTATTATTTTTAATTAAAAATTTTAGCTTTTAGCTCTATTCACCCCCAATAATAGAGGTACTCACTTGCGGCTTCCTCTAGAGTTTAAATGTCTCTGGTAATGCAGGGGATGTGTTTTGGACCCGTAGCTCTCTCTTTCTCCGTAATTATATTGGCAGTGTGTAGCCACTGGTCCTGTCTCCCAGTTGCAGACTGGGTCAGATATCCAGCATGCCAAATGTTTGAAAAACTGGGTTAGAATCGTGTAGTGTGAACCTGGATTATGTGTGTTTGTACTTTACTATCCCCTTATTAACATACTGTTGCCTGTGTAGTCAAATGATCTTGCCTCATTAAATCTGTGACATGGGAGCAACATGGTAGAAAACTCAAACACTGAGCCAAATGGGAACCTCAAGCAGTTTGTATCAAAGAAAAAAGGCAATATGTCATTTAATTTTGCCTCGCAATGAACAAAATAAAATCCTTTATTTTTAATATAGATTTGAGGTCATATCACTCAGAACTAAAATAAATTCTGAATGTTTTAAGCCTCTTTTCTAGTTTCTGTAAAGTCATAACAGTGCTACAATGAAATAAAGAGACTTAATGCAAGTTGATCTTTGTCTTAATTAAGGCTGGTTTTCCTTAACTAATTTTCTCCCAGCTATGAGGAGCGGGCTCTCTATCTGGAGGCCATCATTTTAAACCACAAGGAAAACATGATGTTCGAAGATTTTGCTGCCCAGGTCTTTTCACCCTCTCCCACCTACTATCCAATGAGTGGTACAGGTAAGAGACCCTCTTTTCAATATTCTCACTAATCTGTAGAGCTCGGACTCATTCCCTGTCCTGACTGCACCTCTTTCTCCTCTACGCTGCTTTATCCATCCTGCTCTTTGGCCTTCTGCGCTCTGTAGCAAGGCTACTGCATGCCTGCAGTGCAGCTGACTGAAAGGGATAGTCCACCCAAGCATTGTTATAATGGCTGTTATGAAAGCTACAAATGAAAGCTAATTTTATGGGTTGACATGAGCATGTTAAATTCTTCGATTTATTAGAATGATGTAGAACTGTCCCTTTAAACCTATTTCTGTTGTCACAGTCTAGCTTTACACATTTTTAGTCAAGCATCTAAAAAACTAAACACATTTCTTTCTCCTGTGCCATAAAAATTTGACTTTTAATTAGTGATTGTGTTTTCCCAGCTCAGATTCAGTTAATTATGCATTATCTTTAACATTGCTATCTTCAAAAATATTAGTTAACTATATAATAATCAGATTATTTTGTAAGAAGATAAGTAAGTTAGTTATTATTAAATGGCAAAAACCGATTTAAAAAAAATGTTTTTCTACCAAAACTCTGTATTACTAATTACTTTCCATGTTTTTTTAGTAGTGTTGGCCATATCATTAGGAATTTAATGGTTTTGTTCCCCAGCAATACCACAGCCATTGTTAGACAAAATTTCCAGTGAAAACGGCTTCATGTGGAGACTCCTGCTAATAAGCTCTTATGTAAAGGAGAGAAATTAAAGACAGCAAAAGCAGACAGTGAGCAGAAAAAAAGAGTGAATATTTATGAGAGCGAAGACGTTTTGAGCCCTCTTACAGAGCACAGAAGGCAGGTTTGAAGGTTCCACTTGGTTGAAAATTAACTAAGTTTTTTTCATCCAAAAACTTAGTGTAAAAAAGGCCCTTAACATCCTCCTGAGCATCAAAACATATTTCATAAACCGCAGATATTAGACCACCAGTGGACTCTTAGTGTTTATTGGTGTATATAAACAAGCTCATGTAATAGCTAGAAATGGGAGGAGCAATTTCAAGAAAGCAAAATTCAGTTTCTAACCATTGCAGTGCTTTATATGTGCCAGTACTGAAGGTGGATCATGCTGCTAGGTAATGGCAGGCCTGGATTTATTTGGTGCACCAGATGAGGTAGAAGGGATTTGTCCTTGCACTTGGATCTGGCAGCACTAACTTCTGGCCATTGAGTTAAAACAATCTGGCAAATCAATACTTGTGTTTAAAAGATTTAATAAATAAAGCATTTCCTATTTTTTTTTTGTTTTGTTTAGAACTATGGAGATGCTTAATTGGGCAAATTCTGATCTCCAAATGATTATTTCTGTTTCCTGCACACATACCCTTTTTATTTATTAATTGTCATTGTCATTGTTATATATGAAATTATGTTTTTTTTTTGTTGAAATATGAAACTAATTGTGCAGTAAATCAAAACTATAACTTACCAATATATCTCTTCATGATTGTTCTGTATAGTAAGCCTTATACAACTGTCTGATAAGCATCCCCTCAAAACAAGGCGTCCCTGAGGTCTATTTCCATAGTGACGCCCCCTTTATTTCCTGAAGAGGCATTGGAAATCACCACAGTGACCTCAGTTGACCCATCGCAAAGCTGAATACTAAACAGCCCCAAAATACACCCTTACAGAAGAGGGGAATACACGCAGGCTGTCCTGCCCGAGCCATACTGCTGAAGGAGTTTAATTCTAGGCCACAGTTAAGAGAGGCTTTTACACACATCACATTCATGCCTTAGGGGGCCTCTAGTCAGATTGTAAGCAACCACTGCCCCTTTGTTATTCCTAAAGCCAAGGATTTGCTGAACATAATGTAGCACCGGGCCTAAAAATGAAAATGTTTTGTAGTGTAATTGAGGTTTAATGGAAATGGTTTTTCTGAAGGAAATTCGTTCTCAGTCATGCTTGTTTAAATCATTTTTGCTTTTCGAAAATCTTGTTTTCACACACTTTAACACACACACACACACACGCTGTTTTTCTGTTGTTATTTTGAAAATTATTGTGTAAAAGTATGGGTTAGAAATGAAAAACATACCTTATCAATTGTCATCTGAATTTGAGTGGGGCAAAGCATGAGATTGTACACAGAGTAGGGATGCACTGAATATTCGGCAACCGAAATTGTTAAAAAAAGAATGAATAATATATATTTTTCTAAATTGTCTGTTGGGATTTTTAAAATATTCAGTGTTTGAATAATATTTTTTAATTTTGATCTTATTTGCCCTTTTCTTTAAAGTTTTTTTATTGTTTTTAAGCAATAGTGATAAAAGTGGCCAGACATTTTACAAATGAATATTTAATATTCAGCCTTCATCTATTAAATGCAATTTCGGTGCATCTCCACCATTTAGACGTCCTTTAAACAGACACATATTAGAGTATTATAACCACATACATCCCTAAGACATAATGAATGTACAAAAGAGCTTTACCAGGAAGAAATTTTAACTATTTATTTTTGTTAAGGCATAAACAATGATGAGCTTGTGAAAGGAGGTGTTTAAGCTTTAACGTCAAGAGTGATTTACAGCCACACAGCTACTTCCAGAAGTGTCCCCTCTTATTAGATTTACTAAAGGGTAAATAATGTCCTTCTACACTTATAGCCCCATGTGTACCTGTGTGTGTGTGTGTGTGTGTGTGTGTCCTTGCTCCATTCTTCACTAACATCTCATCCACGACAGCAGGCAGGCGTTGGCCAGGCATGGTTTGGGACATGGAGTACTCTTGGGCTAAACTGGAGTGTAAGAATTTTTTTCCCCATTTCTTCATTTAGGCATGTCTCCCCTGTTACGCCTCATCATCACCCAAATCCTTCCAGTTTGGTTGACCCTGCATGTATCCTCAGCTGTGACACTATGAATTCAGTACACACCTGCGGCCATCAATATAATTACTGCCAGAACAATTATTGATGATTACAGTTTTATTACAACAATGATTTCATTATTTATTTTTTATTTATTTCTAATTAAAGTTGGACCACAGAATAAGGTTTCTTGCTGTTTTTCTGCAGCAGCATCCCCTAAAGTAAACTACAGCCTGAACAGGTGTCCCTGTGTCACTATGAAGAACACTTTAAGCTTTGGTTGTCAGTGAAAATGAATTGAAATCAAAAAGTTATGAAAATCGAACAGTTCGAGATGCAACAATAGTGGAACCTAATTGATATTTAACCGAAGTGTTTATTGTTCTGTGAGCACTGAAGATTTAAAAATTCAATATACAGATTTACTTAATTGGCACCTTTATAATGGTGGGCAAACTAAGTTCATTCCTTAATTCCTTAATTCATAATTGTTTGTAACCAGGACAACCAAGTAATTTAGCTTTTATCTAAAATGTTGATAGAACTTTTCATTCTTCATTCAATTGCTGTAACTGGTTCAACTGGTTCAAGCGTGATGCGCCATTGTGGAGTCAGTACAAGTGCAAATGTGATGGGCATCTTTAAGAACTACTAATTATAACAAGTGTGAAGTCTGCAGAAGGTTTATTTCTTGTTGAGATATGTGATAAGTAGGAACATTTGAGAATGTTTCATCATTTAAATATGAATAGTGAAAGCCTAAGAGTCTAGATATACAGTTAGTGCATGTGTTTGGACAATTTTTGCACTAACAAATATTTAGCAAATCTTTACACTAATTGATATTTAGCTTTAATGCAAGGGGTTTAGCAAAAATATTAGATTAACTATTTAGGAATTACAGCCATGAACCAAAGAATCATGAGGCAGAGCATACCATATGCTAAGGTATGGGCATATTTGGCTGCTAATGGAACTGAGTCACTGGTGTCTATTAATGATGTGATTGCTGATAGATGTAGCAGGATAAATTCTGTAGTGTATAGAGCTTTACTTACTGCTCAGATTACCTGCTGTAAAACTAATAAGATGGTGCATCATAATACAAATGGATATTGACCCAAAACACACTGCAATTAAGTTAAATTATTTTTTAAATGGCAGTCAGTTACCTGACCTAAAGCTGTCTCAATTGCTACATTTCAAATCATTTGTGATTGTATTTGACAAAGTGATTAAGCCTGTCTCTGTGCAAATACATGCAAAAGTACCTTAAAAAAGAAACTGAGTAACAGAGTATTTCTGGCACACAATGCAAGACTCTTTCTGCCAGAATCCCAGTTAGGTCTTGTAATATGGAATATGTAGAGATTTTGGTTTGTGTTTCCTTTAGACTGGAGAAATCAATGAGTTGCATTTCTGGTATTGATTCTATTAAAGAAAAGTGATGAATGACAGTCACAAATATAGCAGTAGCAGCTAACCTTTAGCTCGGCCATATTATATTCATACATGCCAAGGCGTTTGTTAGTGCAGATTTCTATGCTGCTTTTCTGCTTGAATTGAAGCTATAATATTTAAAGAATTTAAACTCAGAATCATAAATGGTTGGGACAGTATGGGAAATGCAGTTATTTGCAAATAGCATTAATCCAAGATATGTCTTGTTTTTGCTTGGCAGCTATTTACATATATTCCTGTATTTCAGTCCTGCAGCATGTTCCAAAAAATGTTGGGATAGGGGTTATTTAGGGCTAGTAATGTGGTTAACAAAATAAAGAAAATAAATTAATAAAGATGTGATTTTAAGCAGGTCAGCAGAGGATCTCTAATTTGTCAACAAATGTGTGAAAAAAAAAATATTTAAATGTTCAAAAAGCTAGCTAAACACATCCCTAATCTCTCAGATGGCTCTGTGTAAAAATAAACTGATGCTTTATATTAGCTCATTCGATAATTTTAGTAAAAAAAAAAGTAGGAGGCTTGCATGCTTTCGCAATTGACTTGCCTTTTCCAATGTCCCCCATTCTTTTTTTTTCGGGCTCTTCAAATGAAATTGTGCTCTTAACAATATATTATTAGGTATGTTATATCTTTATAACTGTGCTGTATGTTGCTTATTGTTTCTGTGCAGCTCAGAGACTACAGCCTTAGTCTCCTCATTCTGTCCACACTGTTGATAATACTAAACACAGATTTGAACTGGGGCAGACTGAAAAGACTACGCAGGAAATGTCCTCCTTTTCTGCGTTTCTTAACAGCTGACAGTCTGTCATGGGGGGACTGTTTTTAGCTCTTTTGTCTATGTATGTGTTTCCTTTTGTCATGTCCTACTTTTATTCACAGGAGAAACTACTAACACACCGCAGAGACACGCACGCTTTTTCAGCTTTTACACATCCCACACACACTCACACACAAATCCTTCAGCACCTTTTCTCCCTCTCTTCTTCCTCTGCTCCTTCTTCCTGTCCTCATTTTCCCTCCACGTCCCACACACTCTCACTCCCCCGTTCCCTGTGATCCTGTAACGGTGCGTCTTACGTGTTGCTCTATTGTCTTCTCTCCCTTTATAGATTAGAAATGTTACAGGTGTGAGTTCAGTAAACGAAGGTAAGAGTTCGCTTGACTGGACGCTTGTGTACTGCCACAGAGCCCCCCCCCCCTCTGCGCCCCCCCCCCCCCCTCTTTATTTTTGGCTTGTCTACTCATCTTTCCCTCTTTATTTCACTAATGAGCTGCACTTGCCCAGAGGTTTTTAAATGAATACAGAGAGGGAATTGTTTTGGGGGCTGGCTGTTATTAGGTTGGTCAGATTTATTAACTGAAACGCACGGCTGGATCAGTTGTAACACAGTAGCAGCATGTATGGTATGGGTATACTCATTGCATTCAGTCTCTCTCTCTCTTTCCTCCTCTCTGGCATGTCTCTGCTTTATCCTCTGTCTCTCTGTCCCTCCCCTCCTCTGTTTTTTGTCCTTTTGCGTGTGCCTGTTTGCCTGGGGCCACATCTGACACTAACACCTGCCCTACTGGAAAATGTCTTTGTCACTTACGCTTTGTTTGGATTGCTGCTGGGAGCCAATAGGGATGAAGCCCATTTTACTCCATCTCTCTTCTTTTCTCTCTCTCTCTCTCTCTCTCTCTCTCTCTCTCTTTTCTCACTCTTTCACTGTTTCATTTTCTGTCTGCCTCTCTCTTTTACTCTTTCTCTCTATTTCATGCTGCACTCTAAAGGCCTCCTGTTCCACTTTCACTCTGTACTCATCTTTTTGCACTTTTTCTTCATCTACTTATCTAAATCTATGTCTCTTTCTCTCTCTATCTCTCACCCCTCCCTCTTTCTCTATGTCTTCCTCTCTCTCTATCACAGGGTTTCCATCTACCAAGTTGCAAATTTTGAAAATGTACGTTAAAAACCTCAATGGAAAAAGAACAAAATAAAAAATATAAAAGCAAATAGCATTTTTTGGCAAGGATGTAGTGAAAAAAATTTAAGGGTTTTATACATTATAATAAGGGTTTTTAAATTAAACACAGACATATCAAGTTGTAAGTCCATCCAGTAATACTATGTACCATTTGAGTTGTATCATTCTTATTGCTTGGCTTCTCATACAGCCTATACGTTCACATTTTGTCACTAACCTATACTCTGCACAAGTGTTCAGCTTTATAAAGCAATGGAGATTCTATTATCAATTGGTGACTTAAAAATGATAGTCCTTTTGCATTGGCTCATCACAACAAGCAGCTTTTTTTTTTCTTTTTTTTAAGTTTTTTTTCGTTCTTCACATTCTGAAATGCCGAACAGAAATGTAATCTAATACATGGTTCTGCACTGTGCTCGTACAAAACTGTCTAGTGCATTTGCACTCCCAGGTCTGTGGTGGATATTGTTAGGGTGGCGCAGACTTTTTAGCCCTCATAAGGTGGGCCACTGTTCATCCTGTTTGACAAAGGCTTAGCCATATATATAATAGACTATAAAAGCAGATCAAGTCTTTCAATATTTCTCAATATTTTACACCACTCTTAAAACCAAGTTGGACATACCTTTTGCAAAACGTTTGAAGTGAAACCTGACTTCAGCCTTTGTTTACTCTTACCGTCCTCTCTGTGACTTTGTGAAATTAGTATTACCTTTCTCTCTCTCTCTCTCTCTCTCTTTCTTTCTCTCTCTCTTTCTCTCTTAATCTAAGTGTCTTTTTCTCTGAGGCTTCTTCATTTTATTTTTAGTTAGCTTTATCGGCATGAATTGCAAATAACCCCTGTTGCCAAAGCTTTAAAAGATTTGCTTAATATTAAGTAATGCAGAACTATTTAATTTTAAATATAGTACCAGTCAAGAGTTTGAACACAACTTTTCATTCAATGTTTTTTCAATATTTCTTTATTTCATTTATTTTCTACATTGTAGATTAATATTAAATATATGAAAACAATTAAGATACACGTGGAATTATATAGTAAACAAAAAAATGTGAGACCTCTACAATCCCCTGACTTAAGCTGGAGCTTCAGAGTGTGAAGGAAAAGCAGCAACTATTGTTCAGCACCTCCAGGAACTCCTTCAAGACGCTGCGAAAACTAATTCAGTTGACTTTACCTCATGAAGACACTGAGATTGTCTGAGACATGCTCAAGGTTAAATGTGGTAATTAGAGGAATCTAAAGTATAAAACATTCTGGTTTGTTTAGAATATTCCACATGGATTCCTATATGGCTTTTATGTTTTCAGTATAAAATTCACAATGTAAAAAAAATCATAAGAAGAAAGAAAACACATTGTATGAGAAGAGGTGTGCACAAACTTTGGACTGGTACTGTACATACATGCATAAATGCACATACATACTGTAATGCAAAAACCTTATATTTCTGCCTTTAGACCACATAAATTTGGCAGTTGTTTTTACGTTGTTTATTTATTTATTTTTTTGTATTGACTTTTATTAAGAAGTTTTTTCAGTAGTTGATGATTTGGAAAAATAAGGTATTTGCATGGCAGCAGTGATATGCATGTATATATTTAAAAAATAAATTACAAAAAATTACATAAATATTCAACATCATACACTGGCATTCCACAGTGACAAGAAAGAACATAAATATGGGTATCATGTGCCATGGAACAAAATAAATGCACTTAACTGTAGGGTATGCATGTGGGACCTCTGCACTGAATGCGAATGTGATCTCTGAGTCACTTGTATGTCTGCATGGACAGTTCTAGCCAGACACCTCCGGTCACAATTATTACCACCCACTGCACTGTCCACTGTAGGTGGTAATGCCTTCTGTAATATATTTCTGGTCGACATGTGACACCGAACCGAGGAATGTTATATGTCTGAACAACAGAGGAAATGAAAAGTCCCTTCTGGCACCCACAGGCCTCACTGAAACTCCAGTATTTCTCCTCACAACTTATACAGCTCTGAAAAAATTATGAGACCACTTCAGTTCCTGAATCAGTTTCTCTGATTTTACTATTTACTATATAGGTATATGTTTAAGTAAAATTAACATTGTTGTTTAATTCTGTAAACTACGGATAACATTTCTCCCAAATTCTAAATAAAAATATTGTTATTTAGAGGATTTATTTGCAAGAATGAGAAATGGCTGAAATAAAAAAAATGTAGAGCTTTCAGACCTCAAATAATGCAAAGAAAACAAAGTTTTAATGAGTTCAGAAATCAATATTAAAATCAACTCATCATTTTTAAGTGGTCTCTTCCCCCCATGTTGGATTTTAATTATTTGATTTATTTTATTGTTTTTTTTTATTCTAAGCCTACACTAAACCATGAGATGCAAATTAATTAAGTAATTATTCTCTTAACATAGAAATCCCATCTATTATCTCACAAAGAAATAATATTAACTTTTTATTAAGGAGTGATCCAACACGTTCCACAATAGAGATTTGTACACAAACCTGCATCCACACTGCTGGCATCCTGTGAGCCGGGCAACTTTAAAGAAGATTGAAGAGTGTGGATGAAGCCTGGAAGGAACTCCTCCCCACACTCATGCACTCTTCCCTCCCTTTATCCTTTCAGAAGCAGAGGGACCGTTGTTCTGGTCTCCTCCCTCCTCCCTCTCTCAGAGAAGCCCTGGAGTAGAGGGCAGGGAGGCTGTGGACTCTCCACTGAGTGCATGCTCCCCACACCATCTGCTCCCTGTAACTTGAGATGCTCATGGAAAAAAAGGGAGAAAACAGCAGAAAAGAAAGACAGAAAGGAAATAGCCAAGCAGATGCCATCTTTACAGAGCAAAGAGCTTTTAAGTCATCAAGAAGATGGGCAGCAAGAAAATCGTTATTAGTTCCACAGCCTTATTTTGGTTCTTCAGTTTGTACAGTGGAGTTGATATGTGTGAGCAACAGTTCTGATGCAACACATTTATTATAGAGAAACTAATGGAAATCTGATTGATCGGAAACATTTTAAGTGGCTTACAGTTCATTCTCAAACCAAGCACCACCACCTCCTCAGTGTACTGAATATAGAGGTCATTCCACACCAACTCACCTAGAGGTCTGACGGGTTACATCATGGATTTCCGTAAAAGAAGGCTTAAAGGCTTTCCAGCCGAGACGTCAGTAAATGCTGAGTTCCATTTACCTATGAGGTTGGATATCGGAGCCGGGAATGACATCACAAATGAGGTGACTTCATTCCAGTTAGCCGTTTAGATAATTCTACCCTGTTTCTAAACTAAGGTAAAGCCTGAGCCAAAGACTCTTTAAAAACTTAAGCTGTTTTGAAAATAATTTTCCAGTGTTTTATGGTAAATCCAGCCGAATTATGTCCCACATATCCACAGTTAAAGTTGAGCAGTACTGTATTTACAAATGATTTAATGTGACACAAATACAATATAAGTGCTAATAAACTCTAGAATACAGCTGCTTTCACTACTGTTGATATGTGGTGCAGCCCTCTTTGATTTTGATCTGTGTTGGTGAGGCTCTTATTTTCTAAGTATGACAATAAATGGAACACAGCATTTACATAGCGTTTACAAAGCTGTACTCTGTACAGTTGTTACATAGCTCTAAATAAATTGAGTTTATAATAAAGTATTAAGTACAGATTGAATAACCTGAGCTGAAATATTGACTGTAACTGTGGTTGTAAAATAAATTAAAATGTATATATAAATACAACAGAGTAATAATTATTTGGTACCACCATAAAATAAGACTACCTTTACAAATGGTTTACAATTAGTTTATTAATGCTTCCTAATTAGGTTGTAAATCGTTAAAAATCAGTTATAACACATATAACACGTAGAAAGGGCAACAATGACCTGTTGTTTGCCAAATAGTGAACCCACAGCCATCTATAGTGTTGCCTTTTCTATTTATGTGTTATAACTGATTATTAATGATTTTTAAGGCATTTACAACCTAATTACTAACCATTAATAAACTAATTGTAAACCATTTATAAACCCTTTATATAGGTAGTCTTATTTTAAAGTGGTACCAATTATTTAAATGAATTAAATAAAAGTGGAAATCCATGAAGTTACCTTTTTTTTGTATGGTTTCAATTTGTGTTCATTTTTGTATGTTTTTATTTATTTTTGTTAATCTTTTAGCAGATTTGGCCTGAGGCCAGAACACCTCAACCTTAATCACCATAATATAAGTTTTTGCATTGTTTTGGTTGATATCTGACTTGTAGAGACTTTTAAAAAGCAGTATTGGCATGCAGTCATCTATCAGTGGCATTGCCACTGTAGCATGTGAGCTTTGTAAATCTGGGTTGCTGCACTCGTGGCTAATGCTTGTCCTGTCGCTTGCCATTTCTCAGGCTCCCTCAGTGGCAGCACAAGCGCTGAGCTCAGTGTTACTGTGACAACCAGCGAGTCCTCGGAGCAGGTTTCGCCCACTCTGCCCCGCGCCACCAAGAGCCGCGTTTCTGGAAAACTCCGCCGCTCAGCCAGCGCCATCAGCAAGTCCTCCAACTGAGCTCCACCTTCTGCCAATAACCACTTCACCGAGCCCCTTCAGACTGCAGTGTGCTTCAGCTGTGCTGCGTGGGTGTGTGTGTATATGAATGAATGAATGTGTGTATGTCTGTTGTTGTCATTTTCTTTTTGTCTCTTAAAACTGGAATTAATAATATTATTTTGATGTGTACATCCAATGATTTCTGATTGATTTCTGCTGCCATTTTTTGGGGGAGATTTTGGGAGATGATTCTGCTGTCACACTAATGTGGTGCTTCACCAAGGCTAAGGAATTTAAATGATTGCACTCGGAGTTAATCAACTCTGTTTTTTCCAGTAGAATCTGTCTGTGTTTTACTGGTGCAAAATGTAAAAAAACAAAAACTCAAAACTGACATCTATGAATGTTTATCATGACACAAAGAATTTGTAACAGCAGTTGGTAACATCATTGGCCTGAAGCACTTGGAACTGCTGGACTTTCTGTTTAAAATGAAATGAAATTTTCCCACTTCTGGGTGTATAGATGATAGATGTTTAACCCCAGTGGCAGGCATCCTCCTCACCTTTCCCTTTCTTTAAGGACTGTTTGTTCACCAACCTGATGCAGCTATCCAAAATGTCTTCTTGATGTAGGCAACCACCTTTTCACAATACGTCTGCAAATTTCTGATGTGTTCTTTGACAAAATATGATGTGAATGCCCTTTAAACTGAAGCTCCTCATGTCTTGTTGACTGTTGTCAACTATAATTGTCTGTTTTGGTCCTGCACTGACCCCTTCTCTCCAAACCGGTCCTGTCCATGTGATGGTCCTCATGTGATGCGCTCTTTTTCAGAGGTTGTTCCTCAGAGCTGCATTTGAGCTTTTTTTTTTTAATAGAGGAAACACACTTACTTGCAGCTGTCCTGAGCAAAAAAGAGAAGAGTAGCAGCACCAAGAGGATCCATGTCCTCATGTTCATATTCGAGTCACCGTCGCAGTAGCGAGCGTTGTAGCATGGCTCACGTTTCTATGCCCAGAAAGTTCAAGTTTAAAGAGATGTGCCTGTGAAACGTATGGCCTGTTGGAAAGAGCCTACTTTAATGGACATGCATGTGTGAGTGGACAATCTGTGGTGTCTCTCTAACTGTGATGGGATGAATTTAGTTGAATTGAATTGGAATGGATTGAATTAAATGGCCTGTTTGGGTGTTTATTTTTTTCCTGTGTTTTCATTTACTTTTAAATGACTGGAATAATTATTTTACGCGTTTGATTTATGCAACTATGCTGGATTGATACGGCTCCACGTGTAATCGTGTTGTGTTGTTGTGTTTTTGTCTGTGTGTCGGAACATTCTCTGTTCATAATCTGTAAATTATAAGAATAAGTCTTGTTTTTTTTTTTGTCTTGTAATGCTACTATGACATTCCAATGTTTTCTATAGTGTTGTAGTTGCACTCACTGATGATGATGATGATGATGATGATGATTTAGAGCTGTTCATTGCATTTCTTCTTTAATGCTTGGATGTATATTGCTTTAAAATTTTATTTGTTAAGGTTTGTTTCTTGTTGTACATACAGAATAATATCTGCCATTGATCGTAATAATGTGTATGCCTGATTACGTACTAAATGAAATTGCCACCGGAGCCTCAGGTGAACCTTAACTCCATGCACTGGTGTGTGTGCGTTTGTGTGTGTGTGTGTGCGTGTGTGCGCTTGTATGTATGTATGTGTGAGGGGGCTTCTAGCAGCTAACACAGTGCCTGTGCAATACCTGTCCATTTCCCCCTCGTTCTGCTTGCTGTGGTTAGCCACTTTTTTATTATTATAATATTATAATAACTTTCCCCTGTTTGCCCGCTGTTCTTCTATTTTATATCCTGGGTGTGTTGGAGAAGAGCGAATGCTTGGCTGTGTTGCTGAAGGGCAGAGGTCTTTGGGGATGCTCCCATACATTTCAGCAGTGTGTGAGAGCGCTTGTCTCTGATTGGATCTCTGGATGGCGGTGCTCCTCCACCTGCTCCTCTTCATTCTCCATCCACTCTGAGTGCCCTCTACCATACCAGCAGGGAAATGGGGCACATGCCAGAGCTTCTTGTTTTCTCTCACACACACCCACACATCTCCCCTTTTTTTTTGCCCTTTTCTATCATGTGTTTCTCCCTTTTCCTTCTTTCCTTTCTGTATTTATTTTCGTTTTTGTTTTCTTCCCTTCTCTTTTCTATCTATCTATCTAGCTAGCTAGCTAGCTAGCTATCGTGCACTCCCCTCCTACAGACTGGCAGCCTGGCGCTGCCAATCCCGCCCCCTCCCCTCCATCGTTCCCTTAGTGACCCAGCCTAGTTGCCATGGAGGCCAGGTGTTACCCGCTCTGCGAGCTCCGCCCAAGCTGCAACAACACATGTTGCGCTACTCTGCCTTACCTGTACCTGTTTCTTTCTCTGATCTCTCGACTGACGTTCCTTTTCGTTTTTTTTTTTTTTTTTTAAATCCTCTCCTCCGAGCACTGATAAGGAACATAGGAGTTGTGATCTTTAAGTAAGCTTTGAATGAAGAATCGTGAGGAATGTATGCAAACAGCAGCCCAAACCCAAGCCACGGCCGCACCTGCCCATTTGTAGCTTCCCTGAACTGTGAGGGCTGAGTCATGTTTCCAGCCTCTCCTTTTTTCTCTCTATCTCTGACTCTTGTTCATGTCCAGTAGGTTTGGTTCTCTCTTGGTTCTCTGTAGGTTTCATAGATGTTTGGGTTTTTTTTTTTTAAGGTGCTGATGTGGTCCTGGCCAGGGATGTGTCTTACTGCAACTGGTCTAACTCAAGTCAAGTGAAGTGACAGCTGTGTTTATTCCACATTTAGTTGTTCTCCCTGTACATAGTGTCCTTTTTTGCGAGGGCTCCAAAATCCTGAAGGATATAAATATATTAATGCCTGTAATGTAACATCTTTGTAAAATATGTCGAGAGGAAAAAAAAAGCTTGAAGATTTCATCATGACTTGTTAACATATCAGACTGTTTTTAATGGAAAAGTAATCATTCTATCTTTACTAGAAATGTGAAAATCGAAACATTTCATTAAATCAATTTGAGATTCACTTTTGCTCGTGTTTGTTTTTTGTTTGTGTGTTTGTGCTTAAAGGAATGGTTCACCTTCCCTTTTATGTTTTCTGTTAATTACAGACTTTCCCCAAAGTTTGTTGTAGTTTGTGCTTTAGCAGCAAGACCTAACATTGTTTATTAATGGCAACCACATGGGCTAAGGATTATTTTTGGCAAAGTTTGTCAAGCACTACAATACAGAGTTAGATTTAGAAATGCCTCTTAAAACTTTACTGTGCAAAACAGAAGCTCTATGATGACCAAATCTAGCTCTGAGCTCTGAGGCATCTGCAGGGTTCATACGGTCATGAAAAACCTGGAAAAGTTATGGAATTTGAAAAAAAGCAGTTTCCAGGCCTGGATAAATTTTTGAAACATTAAAAATACCCAGAAAGTTTTGAAAAAGTCATGAAAATGATTTTTATTTATCGACGGAGAAGGTATTTTGAGCTGACAAATACATCAAATCCGTTAATTCAGTAATTTAGCCCTGCCCAATGAATCTCAGGATTTGACACACATTTTATTATTAAAGATTCTTTGTCAAGATTGCTGTTTTTTTTGTTGTTTTTTTAATCAAATTAATTTAGGCCTATTATCATTTTTTCTTATAGATTATAATATTTTATCCGTGTCTGCACTGGTGTTTTAAAGATAGTGTGGTCATGAAAATTTGCTTTGAAGGCATGGAAAAGTCATGAAAAAATAGGAAATGTTTGGTTTAAAAAGTGTGTGAACCCTGCATCTAAGACAGTTCACCAATTACAGTGGAAATATGAATTGTGGTAAGACAAATCAATATATCACTTCTTTTATTTTTTTTTTAAGGATTTTTAATGTGTTGCAGGTTACAAAAAAAAAAACATGTTTATTAACAGAAATGTAAGTTAACCAGATAAAACTTTTTTTTTTTGTTGGTTTTTTTGATGTTGGTTTTATGATGTCCCAACTTGTTCTGATGTGAAGCTATACTACAATATTGTTGTTTTTATTATTATTATTATTAAACATGTATGCTGGTTGTAACAATTATTTATTACAAGAAGCGGGGCATTGTATATTGCGGTTATTGATTTGTAATTTGTAGTGAATTAAGAGTTTGTTACCTAAGCAGAGAACACTTTAAAAAAAACTTTTAAAAATATGGCTTTCCTGTTTGTGGAAAATAATTGTCTATGCACTTAAATTAACTGCCTTTTTTCACAGAGTTATTCTTCAGGTATCTGAGATTACAAAGCCGGGGTCAGAGCAGAGAGGGTTAAGTGCCTTGCTTAGGGGCTTGACGATGGGTCTTTGAGTATGTGGGTCTTGAACCCACAACCTTGCGATCAATAAAACAGAAACCAGGACACTAAGCACTTTGTCAGTGGTCAGTAAGTAAACGTAGCAAAGCTATTTATTTTTTTCATTATTATTTACATAAGAAATTATACATCATGTTCTTAGAGTCTGGATTACTGATGCTTTATTTTCTGTATCTCTGGAGAAGATTGTATTTAAGAACTAAAGGGAAAAGCTCAGTGTTGAGCACAAGGCTAGCATGCGTTGGCAAGTTGGTGAGCCGTGGGCGGGGCAGGGGTTGATGGGGTTAGAGGTTGTCCTGCTCTTTAGCTACAGCCTGGGGACCAGTAAGGGTAACCTGACCCCCATCCCATCTGTCTCCTCTCTGCTCTCCAGCAGGCGAAGCAGACGCCTGCTCCACACACTGCATACAGGTGGACACACTCCTAACACCTTACATTGCACTATACCCTTAACAACACTTAAGTGCTCTGGAAATGAGTGTGTATTGAAGGCAGCAGAACTTTAGTCTTCTGAAGTCTTTAGTTTTCTAAATAATTGGTATATATATAGTCAAAAAAAATAGTATGCCTTTAAATGGGACACTTTAACAAAATGAAGGTTCTTGATCAGTAGAAAACATTTTAGTTCTATAAAGAATTAGTTTGTAATAGGTTTATTAAAAAATAGATATAATAATATAAAAAGATATAGTGCTTTGAGCTGTAAAACATTTGTTCACAATCATTTCTTTTCTACAAAGTTCCTCTTTTTTTCACTACCATCAGTCAGAACCTTTAAAGCACCTTTATTTTTAAAAGTGTGAGCTGTTTTGTCTATGTAAAAAAATACTAGGCATTCAAGAAGGTTTACTGTTATTTTTATAGGTTGTATATATAGAAAATGAGTTAGCTATACTCTAAACAACAAACGACTTCTAGGCAGGACGCTTAGAACTAATGTTCACGCTAACTTAAAATGCTGGTTTTGGTGCGAGATTTTCATGAACGAAACGATTCTCCTTCAGTTTGAAAATATTTTATTATTGTTTTCAGTAGACAACACGACAAGGACAATTAAAGCGCTAGTAGCAAACATTTACGAAAATAAGCTGTTCATAGAAAAGGATTGCATCTATAAGAGCTTCACGTTTACAAGAGCTGAGGAGATTGTAAAGACCACTGAAGACACAGGCCTACAGAACTCATAAACCCGACAACAACAACAAAACAAAAATTCATTTTGGCTACGAGATGAGACACAACAGGACGCACGAATTACCTCACAATCATTCACATAAAACGGGCGAAAATAATAAATAAATACATAAATAAATAAAATATTACGATTAAAACATATTACAGGCATTTTATATTAAATGATAGCAAATCGTAAATATGTGCAGACATTCAAGATTCAACAAAAGAAGGTAGAAACAAATAAACAATCAGTACACCGAGTGTTTCTTAAGGCAGAGTTGTACAGCGAGAGTTTGACGTGGTTCTCTAAAGGCATTTGTGGTTCTATGCTAAAGGGAAACTCTCCTGACAGGAGAAAGTCTCCAGGTCCTGCAATTCACACACTATAGATTAAAGCTACGGATGAAGGAAATTGTACAGCATGTGAATTCGAGGCTTCTTTTTATGGAGGTACACCGAAGTGGGACGTTATCTTAGGTCTAGAAGCTAGAATACGGGTAGAAAAATACCATTCCACAACCAAACTAATACTTTCTTCTTCTTTAGGCTACTCGGCGTGGCGGGGGAATCTGAGAATATAGAGACCTTTTTTAAAACTGAGTCTTTTAGTTTCAAGGCCGCTGCTTGGTTCGATCTTTCTCTCTCTCTGTCTCCTTCTTCCTTTCTCGCTCTGTTATCATATCAGCACGCGGGGCGCACTGGCACGTGCAGCAGCACTACCTGCCTCTTTTCCGTGGGGTGGCACTTGTTGACGTGCCTGGTGAGACCCGGCGAGCTGTAGAAAGTGGCCGGACAGTGCTTGCACGGGAACACGTGGGCTGCATGCAGGAGGCGCACGTGGCGCTCCAGGTTTGCACTACCGACTGTGCTCTCGCCGCACACTGGGCACGCGAGGAGGCGCTCCACTGCATTAGGAACGTTTTGGCTCTGGTTGTGGCCCAGGATAGGGCTCGGGCTCGTGCTCGGGCTGGGCGCGTCCTCGCCGGAGGATGCTGCGCTGTCCGGGCTCTCGGCTCTGGTCGGTTTGTGCGCGTGCCGCTTAAAGCTCTTGGTTCCGCGGCCGTCCTCAGACCCGGACCCGCACCCAGACTCGGACTCGAACCCTTCGATACTCCGCGGGGAAGAGGACGAGATGATGGAAGAGGAGCAGTCTCTGTCGCGCGGCAGCTCAACACCAGCGTCCTTGGCCCCAGCGAAGGCGCGCAGAGCGCTCGATGGTTTGGAGGCTTCTGAACCTTTGGTGCCGGCTTGCGCTTGCGCGCGCGGCTTGTGCCAGCGCCGGTGCGAGGCGAGGTTAGCCGGGCAGCTGAACACTTTGTCGCACTCCGGGCACCTGTATTCCACGCGCACGATGCGCGAGCACTTGTGCTGCGCCAGAGAGAACGGGTCCGCGTACTCTTCCTTGCACAGCTGGCAGATGAACTCGCCCAGCGGTTTGCCACTGCCTGAGGATGACGAGGATGCGCCGGGCGCGCGCGGCTTTGGATCCACCGGTCCCTCTTTGATTCTCAGGCCTAGAACCGGAGACGTGGTCACCTCGTCCTCAAAGTGCAGCTTACGCATGGCTTTGGGTTTCTTGGAGCCGCCCTTGCTCTTCCGCTCGGCGCCGCCTTCAGCCAGAGGCCGTTTGGCGCCTCCGGTGCCGCTCGCGGTTCCGGCGCGGCTGCTGCGGCTCGTGCCGATCTTCAAGTCCACGGGCGCGAACAGCAGGTGGTCCAGGCCAGTGAGGGAGGCGGGGGTGCAGGGGAAGGACTCGGCGGAAATGGGTGAGCCCAGGTTGAAACTCCTCTCAAAGTAGCGCGTCCGCTCGTGCTCTTTACTCACGGGTCGCGTGGGACTGTACAGCGGTTGGCAGGCGGCTTCAGGGTTGCCGAACTGCACTGGGGGCTTCGCGGCGCGAGCGTGAAGAGGCGCATTCGACAGGGACGAGGAGAGTAGCGGCCGCAGCGGGACTGGAGGGAGTGGTGGGGCTGGTAGCCCTGGCGGTAGTAGTGGTTGTGGTGGTGGAGATGATGATGAAGATGACGGTGGTGATGATGGTGATGAGGATGGTGATAAGGAGGATGATAGTGTGGCCGCGATGTCCGGGCTCGAGGCTCCGCTTGCAGCTTGAGCATCCTCATCACAGCGAATCCGGTAGGACACGAGCGCTGCTCGCTTGTTCCTCTTCACCAGGAAGCCTTTGGGCATGGCGTCGGCAGCAGCAGCAGCGGCAGCAGGCGGACACTTGGATGAAGGCACTTGGAGAAGAAACCGCCACGAGCTGTGCGTGATCCAGGGCTGCTGCTACCTTTTGGTTTGAGGCAATAAGGGTGTGCCTGCCTGTATGCCTCCTACCTCCCTCCCCAGCAATGTTTTGGGGGATTTTTTTGTGTGTTATTTCGGTTTTTTCCGCTCTCACTACATAGCTGCACTCTTTTTAAGGAGGGATGATGCTATTGTTCTCGCCCCTCGCCGCTCCATCCTCGTCCAATCAGGCGCGGAGAGGATCTCTGTGGAATTGCCCGGGGGAGGGCTGAAAGACTTTGGGCTTGGAGGATGTGTGTGTTTGGGTGGGGGGATCAGTAGAGGAAAAGCTGCCGATTTGCTGAGCAGATGTACCTGCGCTTTATTGCATTAATCCCCCCGAAGCCCCTCCCTAAAGAGAAGCCGCGACGGGACGCTTCTCGCTGAAGCTCCGCTGCTTTTTCAGCGCGTGCAGGAGGAGCTACACGCGCCCAGAGAGGCTCAGAGCAGAGCACCTGTACCCCCCATCGCAATCAGCAGCACGAGCTCAAACACAAACCGGACACAGTTTGTGTATAACATAAAATAAAAAATAGTGTTACTCAGTCTCGTGTCTCAGTCTAGTAATGTAATATATTTTGTTAAAATAAAAAAGTAAAAAATATCCGTCCCAAACGCTCTTTATCTCCATGTTATTTACTATTCAATTGAGCTGCTGGTGGAACTAAACTTAAAAAATGTATGGAGTGACTTTAGTTCTCAGACTGAGTTCTCCTAACCAACACATCAGTACCATTATAGAGTTTTAAAGGCAAAACACTCAAAATATATAGTTTTAAACAGTTTTAAACCTTATAGTTTTGTATTGTTATTTTGTAGTACTGCTATTTTGTAGTTTGATAAAATCCTAAAACATTCGATAACTTTAGGTTTGTTTGGATAGCAAAAGTGATTCATTAATTTCTTAATAAAATATGTACGTTGTTTGTTGTGTCTATTCCTTTTGATGTTATTAAATCACTGCTAGTTGTTCGTTTGTTTGTGAAGGATTTGTATGCTATCGGGACACTAATAAATCAGAGAAATCCTTCACAATATACTACTTATATAATCATTTTAAATCCATTTTTCATGGAATAATTCATATTTGTGGTTGTTTTTTTTTTCATTTCCTTATGTCTGTTTGTGTACAGTCTAATCTATTAATCTGTTTATCGTTTGTTGATTGAAAGTAAAGAATATTTCTTCAGGAAACAATCTTTAAATGTATTTAAATATTATTAAACACATTATTCCTCTTAATTTTCTGAAGTTTAAAATTGATAAACAATAGAATGTATTTGTGTCTTCACACTGTCTGCAGCATGTTCAATTAATCTACTAAACAGTAAATATGTTATAGTATGTGTGGAAATGTATATCTTAGATGAATTGTTCACTCAGTTACTCTGAGAAATCAGTCACATAGCCTGTAAGTTAATATATATTGGTTTTGCTTTGATAAACATAGGAATCGTGTATATAGAAGTTTCTGCAGTGATTTACTGTGTGTATCTGCTCTGGGTGATTTACCGGCTCCATAAATAAGCGGAGCTGTTGCGCGCGGGGCCGCTGTTTAATGGGCACGTGTCTGTCTCGGTAGTTTAACTCGGTTTAGCAATCAGCTGGCTCGCGCATACATAAGTAATAAGAAGGGCTCTCATCTCCTAACACAATGGCCGCGTCTGCCCAGCCGTCACAGGCTTTTTCTTGCGTTTGAAAAGCAAATTGACCTCTCCAATGTGAACCGGGACACGCGCGCCCACCGCGGCCCAAAGACGGGCGCGTGCTGGGGGCAAATCAGCGCAGCGAGCACGGGCGGCGACCTGAAGGTCAGCGCACTGCGCACAGCAGCGCCATTAAAGCCCCGAGCCCAGGGATTTACCAGGGAATATCTCAGCAAGCCTATTTCACAGCAAGGCCAGCATATCATCATCATCATCAATATCACTGCTGCAGTATGCATGTGTGGGCGGCTGAACCAGAACAGAACGAAAATGAGCGTGTCCTGTTGCCTCTTATTCTTTCTTTGAGCCTCTCCCTCTTTTAATTCAAACTTCATTCCTTAATTTCCTTTGTTGGCTCTGCGGAGCCGTGATTATACTTACAATCATTTTAACAGGCAATCTCTGTTTTTACAGGACTTTCCCAGTGTCTAAACAGGGAAACTGTAATGACTAACATTTCCAAAGCACAGTGTGTTACTACAGAAATCCATTTTTTGTATTTTCAGATATAAAAATTAATATTTACTGTGTTCTCATACAGAAGCAAACCTGAGAAAAAATCTAGAATTATGTACATATTGTGTACCATTTAATAACTAGTTATTGAGTATGAAGTATGAAATACTGACTAAATGTATATACTATAGGTGTAGGCCAAGCATAGATAAAAGTATTAAAGTTAAATATCCACAATCAACTTTCAATCAATTTTTGAGTGTGGATAATTGTCCCATAATGCAATGCAAAAAAAAAAAACAGAATTAGGTCTGTAACATTATTAGAAAAAATTGCAGAGTTCAGCAGTAGGCTGGGGATAATTAAAGTAATATGCTAAAAAAAAAACTGGATAACGAGTAATGCCTAATCACTTCTTGTTAGTACAAAAATAGGATAGTATGTTAATATTTACTAACCCGCCAAACCCACACTTTTAAAATGAATACTTAGTATATACCTGATAACACTAGTGTATAGTAATTAGGGCGCTGCCAATAAGAACATGAGAATCCCACAGTGCATAGTGAAACGGAAAGGGAGGAGCCACTCACGTCTTTGAACAACATTAGAAAAAATGGCGGTTACCAATCCAGGCGGAGCAGCAACACTGACTGATGACTTCTTGTAATTAAAAACGTGTTCGTACGTTAATATTTTGGGTATTAACATAACGAAACAGAATTAAATATAATATTTGCTATAGCTTGTATTATTTGTGTTTAGTACGCAGTTGGACACTCTAAACTAAAGTATTATGCACTTTAACACACCATCTCTCTTTTTTTTTAATGGTGGAACCAAAAGCTGTTCTTCTACATCTCTCAAAAAGACTTTAACCCTATAATTACTTTGTAACATTTTAATTATACATTTGTGTTTAGCTTCAGTTTCCTCTATAGATATCACCACAGTGTGAAATACCTGTGTATGCAGTGAGTGTGTGTTTAGCTCTTTGTGACTGGTGTGTGTGTATGTGTGTGTGTGTGTGTGTGTGTGTGTGTGTTCAGGGCGGAGCTGAGGCCGAGTCTTTAGGGAAGCCTCAGGCTGAATGAATCTCCAGACATGAGCGAGTATTGTTCCCCTCATTAGCATAAAGCTGCTGTATGACTGCCACATAGCTGATCACACACACACACACGCAGGCGTTTGCCTTCACCATTGGCCGGAGTCTCGCAGGCCTACACATTCTGCGCTGCTTATTGTTCAGGTTTTTATCGCTCGGTTAAAGAAGAGTGAGGGATTGCACTCCATGCTGTTACCTGCTGGAGTGAGAGGGAAGGAGTGTACTCTGATCTCCCTACAGAAGAGTGATACACAGCTGTAATGAGCAGAAGAGACCAGTAAACACCCGCTTCAAACTTTTCACACCCATCACAACTCCCATTAGTATTATTAATAGTAGTGTCAGTAGTATTGACGGTATAAATATAAGATCTGAAGCTTTCGCTTCCTTTAGAGGCTTAAGACAGAGTTGAGTTATGTAGGAATACGAACGCGCGTGCGCGTGTGTTCGCGTGCGTCTTGCGCGCCCCCGCTGTCCCAACGCTGACAGTATGCGCGTGTTTGCTCCGTGGCGCGTGCTTGTCTGCGAGAGGACGCAGAAAGATGAGCCTCTGATTTACATACAGCTGCCTGCCTACACTCCCCCTCTCCCAACCACGCGCGCACACATTTAATACACACAATCTTTCTTTCTCTCTCTCTGATTCTCTGTATTTCTTGCATTGTTTCAATCAATTTTTGTTTTTCTTCTCCTACATTTTGTTTTTTCCTCTCTTCCATACTTTCCCCTCCCTCTTCTTTAATTCTCCTCCTTTTTCTCATTCTCTCTCGCACTTTTCTTTCTCTTTCAATCTTTTCCTGTCCTTTTCTCTTTCTTTCTCTCATTTCTCCCTTTCCCTCTCTTTTATTTTCAGGTTCCCCCTCTCCTCCCCTTCTCTTATCTCCCCCTCTATTGCTGTCTTTCATTCTTCATATTTATCTTTCCTTCTTTTTCCTCTTTTCCTCCTCTTTTTCTTTTTATCGCACTTTCATTCTGTTTTTTCTCTCTCTTCTCTGTTTCTTATTTTCTCCTTTCCTATCTTCACTCTCTTTCTTTCTCCATCTCTCATTATTTATCTCCTTTATTTCCCTCTTCTTTCTCTCTTACTCAAGTCATCTTCCTTTGATTAATCTTGTACAAGAATAAAACAGAAAGTGTTCCTTTCTTAAATATATAAGCTATTCTTTAAACAACATACAGAATGGTAAGGACAGTCATATGCCTCTATACAGAACGCTTGAAACAAAGAACATATTTCAGCAGTAACAGTATTTAACAGAATTTAGTGTTTATGAATGGTGAGGGTATGCTGAGTTGTTCACAGCCTGCATTTCAGTGCACCACCTACAGGAAGACCTCAGCTACTGGACACTCTGTCCTTCATTATTTCACTCCCTGTCCTAACATCCCAGCTTGAGGGAAGGAGCTCAGGGGTCATTTTTCCTGGAAATGGTCCTCCACAATACCAGCATCAGGTGATTATCGTGCTAGGACAGCTCATCCACCGGCTTCACTTGAATAGTTTGAAGGAGAGGCAACCTGTTAGTTTGTGGATTAAAGCCAGTGAGGGATTCGGTTGCAGTTGTCAGATATGATGAAGCATAATCAACTGAAGCCTCAGATAGTTTATATTTTTCTATTATAAGAGACAGACTACTCTAAAAAGCAGAAAGAAAAATGGTACAATCACTTGGCAGTGGATTCTGGATGTTAGGTGCTTAAGGAGTGTAATGTGTTGAAAAGCGTTTTGTTGTTTGCATATTCTCTGGTTAGCATTTGTAGCATCCACGCACCATAGAAATATACACCACAGATAGGTGTGGGACAGTGCTCTGTATATAGCTGATTTTATGAGACACAAATAGATAGAAGTCCTAAAAACTGTAGAACTACTGCTTGATGTGCAGTGCAGCTATTTTAAATTGAGGCTCTCCTCACATTCTGGGTATGAAATCCAATTAACTTGGAATTCTTTTATGATTTTCTCTGATCATTCTAACATTAGAGTAATTTCTTCAATTTATTAAGATTTATGATATTTCAGTTTCAGATCTTTTTATTTTTTGCTGCTACATATCCTTGGTAGTATTTTTTAATTTAAATTCTTAAACATAGTTGTTAGTGTATTATACACACTGTACTTCATGATTCACTGATAATATATTAATAATACTGCTGTAAAGTACAGTACAAATACAGTGTGTAAAATGTTTTCTCATAAATCCATTTCAATTATGGACCAAGTGTACATAAACATACCCATCTGAACCAGTGAACACTCCAAACCTCCAATTTATGAGTAGAAATAGATATTGTATGTTCATAGGTTAAATAGAAAATGTATTGATGTTAAAATGTGGAAAGATGATATTCTAAACCCTCATAACTTCATTTCACTTTGCATAATCACATTTAGTTGGTTTCAAACCAACATTTCAGTACTGAAGTCCTTGGCTGCTGTCCGTGGTTCTGAAAGCTTGCTGTTCACACTTTGAGCTCTTTCTGTCTCTGCTGCTACGACTGATGAGCCCCACAGCTTAGTCTCAGCATGCACCGTGAATGCATGCACAGTGTCAGTAGTACATCACAGAGACCAATGAGGGAACTACAAACAGAATAAGAAGCGCACATGCACACGCTCACACACCCCTCACAATTATGCATGCACACACATGTACACACAAAAACGAATAAATGGCCCTGTGTTGAGAATGCTGAACGTCACATTTTCCAAACAAAGCATTTCCTAAATTGACATGCAGCTCGTTAGTGCGCATAATTTGCATTCCCCCATAATTGTGCAGCTTCCTTGATTTTTATATGATCTTCCTTATTAGCCCATATAATGGGGTTAATCAGAGCCTGCTCATCACACTTATCATTTCTCCTCGGAGAGGAGGGAAAAACAGAGGCAGGACTTAATTAATTGTATCAGTCTTTTCATCTGCAGGAGTAGTGTTCCCACACGAACATTAATATGATTCTGTAAATGGAGGGAAGAGGCACAGCCCGGGCCTGAGACATGAAAGATTGGACTCAAATTAATTTAGGCCTAATTAGAGGGTGGGCGTCAGGGAGTGGTTTGCATAATAAGAGCCAGCAAATGAGATCAGACCACTGTGCTTCAGGCAATGCCTTTACACCTCCTTTACCGACTCATCCGGCACACATGCACTCTAGAGGGATCAACAGTGGGAGCCTGTGAGAGCCACACGTGTATATTCACTGACCAAACTGACAAAACATAATGAATACACCAGTAGAAACCATTGGGAAAACAGGATAAATGGAATTCACTCTATAGACTATCAAGAAAAGCATATTTTCTTACTAACATAGATAAAAGAGCACTAAGGCTTTAACAGTACATCAGTGTGACAGACATTGAAAAACTCCAACCCTCTCCTCCTTGCAAAACTGCTTCAGCTCAGTGACATCAAGTATGAACTGTGTTTCGGATCCTGCTACAGCATTTCTATCAGATTTATGCCGGGACTTTCACAAACAACCTAACTTAATGGTTCTGTTTGAGTATAAGGAAACAATGAAGGCTTAAAGAAGGTCCATATCATGTTGAGTTGTAAAGACAAATAAAAGTAAATAGTCAAACTCAGAGGACATGTAGAGAGAGATCAGACTCTCACAGTGAAAGTAACAATGAACGGAAAGTCTTGTGTTCAGCTTTTTCATGCAAAAACAGAGTCTTCTCGATTTTTAATTCCATGCTTCAGAATGCAGCCCAAGCCTAATTCCACCATCTCTGGAAAGACAGTGGTGTTAAAATAAACTTCTTGTTGCTGTTGTCATTAATCACCTCCATTCTCTGTGCAGTGCTCGAGATTCACCAGGCTGATTTCTTCCTGGCGTCTCTCACTCACGTGACCGGCCATGATGAGCCGCAGTGGCAGCATTTCAAAGGGATGATGGGAAGTACAAAGAGTGTGATTATAATCAACCCAAAGCCGAAAGCCCCACTCTCATTTTGTTTGTCGTGTTTCATTGTGGTCTTTTATTCTATTTTGAAATGATATCACGTTTCACCTCTCGACCTAATCATTTGCATATGTGGACTGTTGTGTAGCTGCGGTGTTGTTGACGTACTGTTCTTCATTTTTTTACGATCTTTGTGATGTGTTGATATGTAATGGGCTTCCAATAACTTGCATTGTGCTATATCCCTGTTTCAGTTTGTGTTGAATTTGCACACTTGATTTACACGTGTACATTTTATTATATATTTTACTCTGTGTTTGATACTGTTGTTGTGCATTCAAAATGCTTCAAATGGTTCTCTGATCAGTGCTATAGAAGAACCACCTTAGGTTCCATTAAGTACCATGCTTGTAATAGACATGCACACTTTGGCCCAATCACATTTCTCTTTTGTACCCTTACCCCTTCTTTTTGGAGAATTGGGACAATCCCTCATGCACCCGATACAGAGATATAGCAGTGGAGCGTTCAGCAACCAAGCTGCAGATTAACTAGCAAACTTTAGGGCACATCTTCAAAAAGGGGGCAGGTGGTGCAGCAATTCATTATTATTGTCCATTTTTTTTATTCCTCTGTTTTATGGAGCTGAAATGAACTTTTATTTTATTTTTTTCCATTCCACCTTAAATGCTGCAGCCTCTGCCATCTTTTGCACTATTTAAGGTGGAATAGGAATGCTACTTAGACAAACTACTAGCGACTTGTTTATGCTTGTTCTAAATAAAATGGGCGTAAATCATTAAAACTACACATGAAACTATCAAGAAAAATATTTGTGGGGTTCTTTGGTTGCTTGTGCCATTTTTCCCTCTTTTTGGAGTGTTCCTCTGAAAAATCCCCATTTGCTGTAGCCCTAGCACTTCCCCCACCCCTCCAGACTAACAAGAATCGGGACACCCTAATGCAGCTACAGTTCAGCTCTCTCATAGTAACAGAGATCTTTAAAGGGTGTAGTCTTTCTAAATTGAAAGTTTTCAACAAGCTCCATATGTCACACAAATGTGATGCCTCTCTTAATAGAATTGGCAACACTAAAAAAATCTAAATATAATGACAAATCCAATTGTATTCACAAATAAACTGAAAAAAAGTTCAAAATGTAATGCCTTTTGACTCTATCGCTGTAATTTTAGCAGAATGACAGTGGTAGCACAGCTCTTGTATCTGTGTGTGTTACCTAAATATTTTCTGACTTACAATAGACTGAAGGACACAAAACCTGCATTAATGTGTCAGCTTGTGTAGGGTGCTTCCTTTTCATCTCATGCCATGTAACGGTTTCCAAATGTGCTAGTGTTCATTATTTTCTGGTCTGATCTATTCTCCAAACGACGTGGCAGCGTACAAGAGAAGTGCTCTCCTGAGCCTGCCTCCGAGAGACAGAGACAGGATCTGAAATGTCATGGTGAAATGTCAGTGGTGTAGTGCTGTGGTATCTCAGCCTGGCAGGTGGGTCTAATCTGCAGCTGCATTCCTCCAGCGCGCTCGACAGCGGGCCAGCCGAGCTGACAGATGTTGGGCAAGATGAGAGCGAGCGAGGGGGACAGAGGGATACTGCACACATCTCTGAACATACTCACCAATGGAAGCTGGCTGTACTGGTGTTCAGAGAGCTTCTATGATCCAGCTCCATCAGAGCAGTGTATGACTAGTGAGGGACTAGTGAGTTGCATGTTCATTACATTACTCTCTACTTTTCTACACTTATTTACTATAAAAAAAATCCCAAAATGGTTCTTTAAAGAGATGCCATATAAGAAACACTTGTTTCCCCAAACAAATCCTTCAGTAAAAATATTATACTTTCCCACTCTGTATCTGGGGAGCAGGGGTAGAATCCACCTCATGGGCAACAAGCTGGTACCAAACTGGGGATGATGAGGTTAGACCTATATAGCGCCTTTCAAGAAACCCAAGGACACTTTATAGTCAATACTACACAATCCTCTCAGACAACCCACACCAACAAGATGTGGCAGCCAATCACACACAGTGTATTCTTATCTAGAGACACTGATCTATACAAATACACACATATTTAGAGTAACCAGTGGAAAGGAAACTAAAATCACATGAGGAAACCCAGGCAAGCACAGTGAAAACATGGAAACTCTTCTCCCAAGGAAGATGTAAAAAGATATAAACGTCAGCATTGGAAATCAGCAGAGCAGAAACGAGAGGTATTTTAAAGACAGATGGAAGCTGGTGAAAGGTTGAGATAAAGGTCATATAGAAAAAAGACTTCTAGTGGAACATTAGTTTAAGTTTTCATGTCCAAAAAACCTTCTTATTCTTAAGTGCAATGGAGCCATCATATAACCATGAGGGTCCAGATCTGGTTTGATTGGTGAACTACTCTCAACACAGCAGTGGCACCAACCAATGTACTAAAATACTTTCTTTATTACAAACCCATTATCTGTTACATTGGTCTGTCCTTAGAACCTTTTTAATGGCAGCATTTTGTTGACCTGTATGCTGTTCATAATAGGCCTTCCTTTTTTTAGATTAGAGCAAATTTAATATACAAAACCAGTCAAAATTTGGACTTACCTCTTCTTATTCAACCTCTTCTTATTCAATATGTTTTCTTTATTTTTCATGATTTTTAAACATTGTAAATTTAAAATTAAAGACACTAAAGTTGCGAGAACTGCTACCCCCATGACCCGACTTATAAGCACTGGGCAAAGGATGGATGGTCGGACGTTAAAAGGTATATAGGAATGCATTCAGGTTTATTATTGCTTTTTGTTTGCATAATAATTCAGCATGTGTTTTATACTTTATATTTATGTAAGTTGCCACATTTAGCTTTGATGACAGATTTGAACACACTTGGTATTTTAATCTCAGTGTCTCTTCATGAGGTAGAGTCACCTGGAATAGTTTTCTCAGTGTCTTGAAGGAGTTCCTGGAGGTGCTGAACAATAGTTGCTGCTTTCACTGAATAAGAGTGAGAGGTGTGTCCAAACTTTTGACTGGTACTGTATGTCAGTATGTGTTTAGAGGTTTGTCCCTTTACATATCTGACAGTAGAACAGAAGTAACTGCCCAAACAGATCCTTTCAGTTCTTTCACTCTTTTATATATCCCATATGCTGCAGACAATTCAGACAAAAAACTGATGTGCCAAAGCTATCAAATCAGTCCATTAAGTTGAGAAGCATCCAAAGGAACCACTCTGATGGCCTCAGTGCGCAAAGTGATGGATTTGATGCATTTGATGGTGGCCCCATGTGGAAAACCCCAAACTTGACCTGATCTCTATGCCATTGACTATAACCCATTATTAGCTGGTGACAGATGCCCATTGTGACAGGAGCTGGAGGGAGAAGGTGCCAGGTCAGCGGGAAGCCCATCCGTCTCTGTCCTGGAGGTTCAGGGGAGGGGACGCACGATTGATTCTGCTGGAGAGGGGAGCTGTCCCTGTGAGTGATGGCAGGGGACCCCACTGGCTCTCCGCACATGCTCAGAATGAACAGGCCATGATCAGAGGTCAGGAGCAGCTGGTAAGACTGAAAGAGACATGTTGTGCATGTGTGTTTATATGTTTGTCACCATTGTATAATGGCGTTATGATTTAAGGTTCAAAATGATACGGTGCTTTACTATTATTCCTGCATTAGTGTTATTAGTAATGATTAGCATTATTCTAGCATAAATGAGTTTTGTCATTTTCTTCAATCTTTGATAGTTTTACTGCTTTGCATTTACCTCAGAAGTTGGATGTCGCTGCACTTAAAACATTCAGATAGCTGTACAAAATATTCAATATTCAAATATTCAAAAAGGTACACTGTGTGCTACTGATAAGCAAATTAGAATACAATACAATAGAAGTGCGAATACAAGTGCATATTACTGCTGTTTTTCTTCTGTTGACATGCAATTCTGAAATTTCCAAACTCATTAATTCCGATGTCTGAGTTCAAATGGAACACTACAAATGGACTACTTACCTTCGTTTTAAATATAAAACTTTGGTTTAAAAATAAGCTTTATGTCATTCTTGTCCTGTGAACTAGAATTGAAATAGATTTTAATATGTAATAGATATATAACACTTAGTCAGAGTAGGGTATTGTTAACTATTTTTATGAGATTGACATAGTCAAGAAATGAGCTGTTGCATAATTACTTAAATATGCTTCAAAGTGAGAAAAAATGTTAATTCTGCTCCCTCACATTTCATAAAGCTAGGGTTATTTGTGAGTGTTAATGCATTACATGAACACGGTTATATTGTTTTTTTTAAACTTTGAGAATTTGTGTATTTTCCAAATTGAAAATAATTTAATAATGACCCATCATGGGCTAATAAAGTTTACATGTACATAACCTTTTATCTGATTAAACATATTTAGGATCTTTACCTCTTACTGCATATTAATTGCCTGTATTGAGTGCAAGAGTAAGTCTGAAAATAATGACAGTCTGATGACAGTCTAGAAAAAAAAAATCACATTTACAGTTAGATACTCCTCCTTTTTATATATAAAAGAAGGAGCATCTTATAAGCATTGCTCTACTACCACTCTGCTTCATGTTATAGTGGCTCTTCTGTGTGTAAATAGAAAAGCCTTTCCTTTCATTGTGATGCGAGCACACTGTGCTGCTCATAGATCATCAGCAGAATAGACCTGAAGCATGTCAGCGCTGTCGCCTGCAATGCATTGAACAGACCCCCTCCAATCACTTATCAAAGGACTGCGAGGCGCTCCAATCAAAGGTATGGTGTGTTACGGACCGGCCGTTAGTTTTAATTACAGGAAATTGTGCAGGCTTTTGTGGCGCTGTGTAAGACCGGCTGTGTGATCTGCCATGTACACAATAATCTGATCCTGTGCTGACAGAGAGAGCCAGGTGCTTATATATTTGCACACAGCTCATATATTTGTCAAGACATTTGACAAGAAGGCATACACTGAAGCTGAACAGCCTTTTTTTTTTTTTATTTAGAAATATTTTTCTGTTGCCTATTCTGCTTCTTATATTTTGATACAGCCAAAGATTTTGTATAAAAGCAGCAGTTTGCAATTAATATTTGTAGATACTGAGGCCTTGAGGTCATATAATTCTTCCAGAATGTTTAATACAGGTCACTACTACGGCATTTGGGGTGAGGATAGTATTCTATTCACTGCGACCTGTGCCATTTTTTAACCTGGTATATGTCTTTATGAATTTGTGTTTTACTAAGCTCTGTAATACATGAATGGCTCTGTTTAGCCACACTGTAAAAAAAGCTGTTTTAACAGGCTTTTCTTAGTAAATTTGAAAGTATTTTCGTGTAAAATATAAAATTCATGAATACATTCTTAAACGTATAAAATGTGTCATGATTTTACCAAAAAATATGTATTTTTGTAAGTGGAATTTAAAAAAAAAAGCTTTCTGCTGGCAGTTGTAAGTAAACAAGGTGTAACATTAAATATATAGTTTTACAAAATAAATTATGTGGTTTTGCAGATATATTTTTGTCAAATACAGTTCTTAACTGCAAGAAAAAAAAATGCTACTAATGGTAAAGTACAGTTGTATATATACATATATATATTTGGTGCCTCTTCTGCCAGTGCGGGGCCAGTGATGATTTTTTTATATATTTTTTGTAATCATCACACATATCTGACCTGGTCCTGTCTGCTCTATGCTAATATCGGCAAAACAACTGCATATGCCCCATAAAGCTTTACAGGCAGAGGCATGGCATCTGGCACTCAGCCATCAGCCATCATGGGGGGGGATCTGATATTTTCACCTGTTCCGCACACGTACACCACTGAGCGGTAAACATGCTTCAGTCCACACTTGTTTGAGAGCCCATCTGGTGCCTAGCATTAAAAGCTCCTATTTAAACAATAGAGCCCAGGAACGGAAAAGGGCAGATTGCACTGCAGCCTCCAATAAAGACAAGCAGTGCATGACATTTAACTCCACCATACACTGTAGGACCCAGCCTCGTACAGGTTGCTGCTTGTCAGTGGACTCTGCCAATAAAAAAAAGCCAATCTCAGGAGACGCAGCCCGGCTTGTGAAAATGCCCCATTTCTTGTTTATTAATGTTACACTATTGTCAGGGCTGAGAGTCAGAATGTGTATAATTAATGAATTTAAATAGGAGGTTTTCTATAAACTGCTGGCAACAAATGTCACGTTTAGTCATATGATGGATTATGAATTGTAGTAGGGGTTCCTAATATCACTGTGAATTATAGTTAGATCACCCAGTAGTTAGAGTCTCCCACTGTCTGAAACTGTCTAAACTGCTGCCTATCCAGGCCAGGAAGACACCCAGAATCAATGTTAGTAATCTTCTAAAAAACTAAAAAAAAAAAAAAAGACTAAAAGGCTAACTGCTAATGACAACACAGATAAACGCTCATATATGAGCTGTGCATAACTAGGACATTTTTTTTCTTTATGAAAAAGAACACAGAGACATACATCACTGGCTTCTCAGTAAGATAGTATGCACAACAAGACATCAAGTCAGCCTTTCTCACATTTCAGACACAGATTATTCAGTGGACAGTGAGTCTCTGAGATTTGGCTCCCTCGTGTGGTGATTAATACCATGCTGTGTGTGTGGATGGCTAAAAGCGAGCTCCTCTTTCCCTATCTTTGAGCTCTTGCTAAACTAATGAGTGAATTCAGCGTGATTGTCAGGGTGAGGGCCTGGTTTGGTTGTTTTCTGAAAACAAAGCTTTCAGAGTCTAGCTATGAACTGTCTACAGCTGCCAGCACTAATGAAGCTAATTAGCAGAGTAATTACATTACTGTCTCTATGGGAATGGAACGGGAAAACAAGAGGGTTGGATATGAAGAGCTTTTTCTTTTGTTTCGTTCTGGTTCTTTTTTTCTTCTTGTGAGGTTATTCTTTAAAGCTAATCACATGCTTCACTGAGCACTGCATTACATTCCCCTGCCTGATGCAATTAAAAACCAAAGATGGACAGTAACAAGCTACATATACACAAATACACATACCTTTATTTGCAATCAATATTTTACTCATATTAATAATCAAAATATTTAAGATTGGTTTATGATTGACAGCTTTGATTTTACACTAAATAATCTCAAAAAAGAAGAATAATAGTAATAGCATTTAGTTCATGTTGGATATAAAACATCTACAGGTTATTCATTACCTGAGTAATTTTATAGCATGAAAGTTTCAGGGAAAATTCTACAAGGAGACTCTAATGCTATGTCATCTTACTTTAACCAATCACCAGCTTTTACCTAATTTTCATTTACTAATAAAAATATATTTTTGAACAGAAAGTATGTAGTACATACAGATACATCATGTATGTGAGTTCAGTATACTCAAATTCTTAAATGCATTCTCAGAACACTTGGTGTTTGAGCGTGGTTACAATTGTTACTATTGTATCACAATGCATTACGAAACTGAAAGGGAGGATCTACTCTACATTTGGGAAAATATAGAATAAAAACAGCAGAATGGTGATTTATGTTAGCATAGCAATGCTTCATTACTTCCTGACTGTACAAAACAGATTGATACATTTATACTATTTATATATACTAAAGTATCCTAAAAAAACAGAATATCAATGAAAAGTTAAAATGTGGAACTCATTTTATATAGATGTATTACACAGAGAATGATCTATTTTAAGCATTTATCACTATGGCTTACAGCCAATGAAAACCCAAAAATCTGTGTGTATTTCTTACAGAAATTCAGTCTATGTGACAATCCTATGCTCTTTAAACATTCAATTAAATGAACCATTGGTTTTTTGGCAGTGTGGGCAGTGTGCCAAGTCCTGCTGGAAAATGAAATCTGCATCTCCATAAAAGTCAGCAGAGGGAAGCATGAAGTGCTGTTAGATTTTCTGGGAAAACACTGCACTGATTTTGGACTTGATATAACACAGTGGGCCAACACCAGCAGATTTTGAATTACTGAAATAAAGTAACTTTTTAATGATACTCTAATTTTTGAGATGCACTAGTATATAACTGTGTGTAGCACACAATTGGGACGCAGCTACTTACATTCCTATCTTGCTGGTTTCAGATCTTTTGGTCCCACCGAGTTCCCAGGAGTGTTGGCTACGTCCCTGCTTTAGATGCACAGCAGGATCTGTGAGGATCAACATGTTACAAGACCTGGCCTGATGGTTTACGCCAAGGACTTTAACTTACAATTTTCCTATCAAAATAGTAACTGTTGGAAGTAGTTACGATTTTTTTTCTACCTGAGCCCAAATTGTCTGCCATCTAGAACATGCACTGCATTTTCCTGCAGTTTTCTATGGGTTAGGCCAGAGTGGGTACAAGTTTGATTCCAACGCACAGTTAAAAAATGAGAGAACAACAGAGTAAGCAAGTGGAGTTAGGTGTGCTTCAGTTTAAGGGAATTAAAACATGCAGCTACACCTATGGACTAGAATAATTTACAATCTATACTGTGAGTAAAGCAGTGTATTTTAAGTCTAGTCCAAGTAACCGATTGCCCCAAAAGGTTTCATATATTCAAATATTCCCCAAATCAGGTTATAAAGTGCTTCATTAGCTGGATCAGTTGTGTTAGTGTGTGTCAGATGATAACTGAGACTGTGCAGGACAGTGGGTCTCTGGAACTGGATTTGAAATTCACTGCCCTACCTAAAGGATCATGATCTGACAATATTTCTATTTAATTTTATTTTATGTTATCCATCCATCCATCCATCCATATGCATATTGTGGGTTGCCCAAAACAGAGATTATGAACATAATTAGCAGCATTAGCTCATATTGTTTCCTTTTTCCTTTCTGATGTTATCTGATTGCAATTTGCTCAAGATAATGAACAAAGGAGGAAGCTTCTATTCGATTATAGTCTGTGAGGTGATGTCATACTTAATTGTGTGATGAGGGAAGTCATTCAATTTCTGAGCGAGAGAAGACAGAAAGGAATTAATCTCTAATCAGTATTGGACAGTGTGGACTGGGATAGGAAGTTTCACGCAGTTATTGTGAGTGGGTTTTGCTACAGTGGTCATGTTTTCAGTAGAGCTGTTCTTCATGCGGAGTAGAGAAGGATTAGCAGGCACTCTAAAGCTGAAAGTACTCAGTGCAGGATCACATCGTCCCTGGAGATGCCTTCATCCTGCTGAAGCCCTCCTCACACACCCCTGCCTCCCGCTCCCATCACTCAGCCCTGGCACACACAGTGGGATTTACTGGAACAGAGAAAGGCAGCTGAACCTAATGCATGCTACTCAGAGATACGCTTTCCAGTCATTATTCTATTCAGATTCAAATTAATTCTGCCCTTCACTTAATTCACATAAACAGACTGCCTTCAACAGCAGCAGGGAATAATTGCTATTTTTGGACAACTGTGAAGGTTTGAAAGAATTCTAAATTCTTTAGAATTAATGATATAGTGTGCTCTTTACTTATTTAGTATAGTATAAAAAATATTCGAGCTTCTTGTGCATCTAAATAACTGGTCTATTTGTTGATGCCCTATATGGAGAAAATGTTCATTATGTTTGGGGTAATCTGACTGAAGAACATACACTGCCCTCATCTGGCGGCTGTGAGTATTAAATGTTTCATCACATAATCAGAAGAAATAGGTTATCTATCAGGAAATCTGCAGCTTTTTTTCTATTTTTTGTGTGTTTAGTTAAGTTTGGTTATGTTGAGATATCCAGTGACGTGTTGATTTTTCTTTACTGATTTTGTTTGCTTGCTCACAGTGCAGAACTAAATCTATATAAACCTGCTAAATAAGTGGCGTGCATTAACGAGCTGCTGCCTGTAGTGTCGAGGAAAAACAGTGGTTTGGCAGAGCAAAGGAAGCAGGCCACAGGTAAGCTGGCATTTCTCCTGTTTAATGAGTCAATATAACATAGGACAAACATATGAAATATGAGGTGATCTAAAGGTTAAACTACAGCGTGGATAATATTGTGGCGTGGAAGAGGAAGGAAGACCCGTGAGACTCATGCTGAATGCTCAACAGCTCCTTCTATTGAACCGGCTTGCCACTCACTCACAGTCTTTAACAAGACTAAGAGAGCTAAACCATTCCCCCACAAAGCTCAAACAGCCCACAGGCCACCAATCCAGCTGTGTGTCTCCCGGACGGCAGATCCAGAGTGGTGCCCACCCTCTCTGCATAACCCCTCCCAAGGGAGATGCCCCACCCCTGTCATCCTCGCACACAGGAGAACAGAACCCTGCCTACAGGCAGCCACACACACAACCCAGAGCCGCCACAATATGTTCAGCTAGCAAAGGCCGTGTTTTGCTGATACATTACGGTTCATCAAATATTTAAAAGAAATACATGTTTTCCCAGCTTTATTAGGAATAAATCTGCGGATTTATTTCTATTTTGTAGTCTGGTTATCTTGAAATATACAGGGAAGTGTTTTTGCCTGTATTTTTGTTTGTTTATGTTTTGTTAGCTCACAGTACAGAACAAATGAAAAACTATTTTACAGTGACCTTATTTCATTTGACATTGTACAGCAGTGTTTATATCTGTTCATTTTTAGGTCTAGTTTAAATCAGTGTAGTAAAAAAAAAAAAAAAGCTACAATGACTTTCACTTAAACCATTCACACTACGGAGCAGTTTCCCCACACAGGGATTCTCCTATAACACACATTCCCAAGAAGAACCACATTTAGCTAATTGTAAACACACCTGAAATGAGTACACAGAGGCATGTAATTCCGGCAGAAACAAAGCAGAAACAAACTATATCACTAATAATCTCCTCACATGACACAAACGCACCACACTCACCTTAATCAGCATATTGTGCCGCTTGTGTTGGGCTTGCAGTTGTAGGTGGACTGAAACATGGCGTGTTCTCTTTATTTGATAAAGGCGCTTCTTTGCTGGCGGTTTTAGAGAAAGACGAGGCGCCTTCTGATTCCTTCATGCCATTAAAAGTCTCTCGCAACAACTCTGCCGCCAGGCCTGCTCTGACATTTCTCGAGCTGTTTTTAACTGAACAAACATCGAATATTACCAGCCAATATTAATACATCATGGCACACAAACTTTTCAAAAAGCCTCTCGCTGAGGGTTGCCAGGTCCAAAAAAATATCCAGCCCAAAGTCAGTCTAAAACCCGCCAGTCAAAAGCTTAAACTAGCCCAAAATATATGTCTGTCACACGTTTAAAGCAAATGACAAAAAAAACTATGAGTGACATGTTATTACCAGTATGGCTATTTATCTTTAGGCCATTAACAATAATTATAACATTGGTGTTTTATTAGTTATTTTATAACAGTTTTACATCCCAAGAACATTTAATAGTAACATAATCAGCAAATATTTTCTGTTCTTGCCCCTCCTGAACTCTCTTCTCTCCTCTTTAACATTTTTTCATCGCCTATTTATTTCTGGTTACATTGTGATTTTTTTCTCTCTCTCTCTCCATCTCCATCCCTCCCTGGCTGCAATCAATGCTTAAACCTCTATCAGTGCACTCAGCGCTAAGAATAACGTGATTTAACAAACTTCATGTGTATAACAGTCACAAGACTGGCCCTCAAGGACAGCAGCACAGAAAAAGGAAGCAGTTTCAAGTTAATAGCCAATGCAAGCAATAATCTCAAAGATAAAAATCTCAAAATATTACTGATAAATATTAAAGCAGAGGATGGACAGACAGATACACACAGACCAATAGGACAATTTCAGAGGTTGTTCCTATTGTACAGTGATTACAAATCATTTAGGCACGAATATTGCACTGCAAGGAACTTTACATGTCTCTAAATAGGGAGAAACCGTCCATGCTTTTAAGAAGAAACGTTTAAATATGCAAAATGCTTGGCTTGGAAACAAAATCTAGAAAAACACTGTTCCCACATCAGCTGTGCAGTGGGAGAATAGTTTATTGTAATTATTGTTGAGGATGAATCATTTGAGGTTGTAGTGGTAGCCATTCGTGAGGAGTGAAATGTGGTTGTTGTTTTTTTTCCATGAAACATTCTTTAGAGAGTTCTCACCATTTCAGCTTTGTTTATTTTCCAAAATAAACCTTTCATTAATCCACATTAATGTTATATTTCCAAAAATGACTTACTTTATGTGTTGGCATTTACAGATAGCACACAATCCTTTATGGCCCTAAAATCCATCCAAAATGGAAAAACAGCTGAAGCACTGTGTTTAATGTAATTAAATTTAATTTAGTGTTTAATCTCTTTAGTTTTTTTTTAATAAAGCAAACTTAACATAAACTACATATTCTTAAATCGTGTTGAAACTATCCCACAACTTTCAGACCTATGACATATATGATACATATCTTGTGTGTGTGGCCCCATCGTTACAGTGCACCTTCATGTCAAATGGGTCCCATCCATACCTCATATGCAATGTACAGCTGAGATGGGTCTATGTCTAATGAGTCGTGGTTTTTCTTGACCTGAGAAAAAATTTCCTCGCCATGGTCATGTGGTCCCAGAACCCATTTCTCTTTAAAGCTGAACTGAATGTTTAAATTATCTTCATGTTTTAAAAAAAAAAATCCAAATGAACACTTTTAAGTACTTTTTTATTTATATATTGCATACTCATTGATTATACATATTTATTTTTAAAGTATGAAATGCAATGTCTTTTTCTAGTAACATCCTGCAGATGACGCACGCTAAACGTTTCTATTTCTGGTCACTTCTGGTCTTGAGTGATCACAGGCTAAAGGTTCCAGACAGACTCCTGCCAGTTTATGTACATATTCATATGGGAAAAGTGGGTGTGTATGTGTCACCATCGTAAACATTGGTGTTTCAACAGAGCTTTTGAAGTGCTCTGCAGTCTGTTTACACTGGAAGAATCCAGCCACACCATGTAGCTCACGCTTTGTTTTGATGTGTATTGCTATGGAATGACAGGGACATTTGTCTTGTATAGTGTTGGCTGTTGTTTCTTTGTGGTACACTGAATCATGCTCAAAACCAGGTCTTGCTGAATAAGTTTCTGGGAAGCATGTTCAGGACAGCTGTGATACTGTTCCTCTGCTTCTCCAGATGGCCTCTGCCGTCGGAAAGTCAGTCATTTGTAATTGTCTTACAAACTAAACTGTACATGTAGCTTTATAGTACAAGACTACATCCATTTTACATGTAAACGTTTAGACATATAGAGTTATTACTGTTATGTTTTATTCTAGACTAGATATGGAATTAATATCACTTACATTTGCTACGACAAAAAATGTGGTATACGCGTAAATGACCCCAAATTTTACACTAGGTTGGAAATGAGTATATTGGGAGAACGTTGGGGGGAAAAAGCTACGTAATAACATAACCAACATCTTCTTATAAACACAAATGTGGCATTGAATAAAAGATTAAAATCTGTACATTCATCAGACTGTTTCAGGGAAGATTCTACCAGGAAGCTCTAATGCTACTTAACATTCACTTCAACCAATTGCCAGCATCCATCTGTTTTTAAAGACCTCTACTTACATACCTACTTTGCTGCTTTCAGATGGTGACTAGGTTGGGCTCATCTGGTTGCCCTTATCTTGTTGCCTAGGGTGTTGCCTCTGCTGCATCTGCGAGGGTCCAAACACTACAAGACCTGGGCCAATGATGGGGCCTACACCAAAGATGTTTCTTTAAATATTGTTTCCCTTCAAATTTAATTTGTTTAAAATGAAACATTTTCTCTGTATGCTTGTCTCACTATTCTCAACATGTTTTTTTGGCCAAACTTCATGTGTTTAACAGTCACATGACTGGCACAAAGGAAAGAAAAAGGAAGCAGTTTCAAGTTAACAGCCAATGCAGGCAATAAAAAACCCTCAAAAAATTACTGATAAATAGCAAAGTGGAGGATGGATCAACACACACGAAGACCAACGGGACAATTTCAGCATCTCCAATTCACCTAACAGCATGGTCAGGTCCAAACACTACAAGACCTGGGCCAATGATAGGGCCTACACCAAAGATGTTTCTTTAAATATTGTTTCCCATCAAATTGAATTTGTTTGAAATTAAACGTTTCTTCTGTATGCTTGTCTCACTATTCTCAACATGGTTGCTTTTTGGCCAGGGAAAAAAAAAGTTCTAAGGGACTTCCGGGCCAATGATAACCGTTTCCCCCACTATTGATGACTCTTTCTAGAGGCCTAATCTAGAGCAGCTTTAGTTTAGGTGTTTTTTTTATGGGCACTTCCTCTCGATTGCATGCCAGGTGATGTCTTGTTTACATCAATTACCGGACTGCAGCCTGTGGGGAACCACATTTCCCTGATCGTTTCCCTAAAAGCCACCTCTTATGCATGCAACCCAAAAACGACATCCAGAACAAAGCTGGGGAAGAACAGTATAATCAAGAGCAGCCTGATTCCTTACTGGGTTTACAAGTAGATCACACATCACAACTCCTCTCTCCTTAATGGTGATTGCAGTGTTTGTATCTTGTATCTTGTATCTGTGTGACACTTAACTCAAACGGTCAAAAATTCCTTTTGTGCCAGGAACCTGCACAAATCTGGAAGAGCATCAAAGCTTCTGAGATACTCTGGAACAGAGTCTGTAAGGAAAAGTAATAGGTATTGTTCTCTGCAGGCTCCAGAGAGCTGTCTGTGTTGTCAGAGGTGATGGTCTAACGAATTCACTTTCGGGGTCATGGAAGAGTGATCTACTCGGGAGGTCTGTATCTACGTTTCTTATAATGCAGATAAATCACCAAACATGCACAATGATAAATTAATCGAATTTGGTCATCATTAGAACTCTGGCTGTTCGTAGCTTTGGTCTGGTTCAAATGGTTCATGAGCTCTGTGAATGTGTATTTTACATCAACAGAAAGATCTTTCTAGCACATTGCGACTTCTGACATAATGTGCTTTCAGGGAGCTGTTTTTTCTCAGGGTATGGTCCAAGGCCACACATCCAAAACGAAGCAATTTTTGGAAGACAGTCAGCAATTACAGCCCAAGTCTCAGCGCACTGACCTTTGAGACGAAGAGGACAGAACCCTTCAGAACGGCGACAGTGAAGAATTGCACGTCGTCCACGAGGAAAATGCTGTAACTTTTAGCCAAATCTACAGCATACATACAAAGCTTTAATCGTTTTTTCTATGGGGAATACTGGACGTGAGGATGTGTGTGCTGTTTGCTGTTTTAGCAGATACAGATTTAATAGGATTGTTCTGCTACAGGCCAGCTTTAAACATCTTGATTTTATTTTGTTCTCCACTGGAGTCTGACTCCACACGGTTGTACTTTGGTTCTGGGCTGATCCTCAAACAGGCCTGTTCTTTTTGTTTGGGGTCCAGTGCTTAAGGGAATTCTGCTATCTACTTGTTTGCATTCTCTTACCTGGTTGTGCCAACTCTGAACCCATTTGGCTTTGATAAAGATGAGCTGTCTTCATTTATCTCCATATGGGACATTCTTCACTGATCAGATTTTTTTGTGAATTATCTCAGAAATTCATTAGGCATGCTTTGTTTCTGACTAATGCCTGGATCATGGTTTTAGATTGAAGGACTGTTGGAACATGCAGAAATGTGGCATACACAATAAACGTCTTGCTTTGTGAGTGTACAGCCAGTACTTGGTGATATAATACCGGGTACTGCTTGAGCTTGATGGGCTATGCATAAAAACAGTTGCATGCTGTTCTACATGTCACTGGAAATGACAGCAATGTAAAAAAGCATTGTAGAAACAGAAAATTAAATAAACCTCAGCTTTAAATATGGAGACAAAGGGAGATTTCTGTTTGTAAAAAGCCATCTGGATGTAAAGAAAAAATCATGGTGAGTAATAGCAAAATCATTGATACACTAAGTTGTGTGCACCCTATGTTCAGAAAAAGCTAAGGAGAAGAAAATGATATGGATGAGTATAAGGGCTTAATGCGAGCTTGTGGTGAATACACACATACATATATATACATAGCTATAGAATTATCTTTGGGCAGATACATTTTTATATCACTTAAAATTACTTGTTGTCAAATACCAAGTGTGAAATAAACAAAATTTCCCTACTCTATAACCAGAGGATCTTCATCCACCCCACACCGTAGGATGTAGATTCTCTAAGGGGAAACAAAACTTTGGCCTCATATAGATGAATTTCTATTTATATAAATGCAACTTCGCTCTCATACATGTATTTATATGTTTATGTGTTTTATATTAACGATTTATGATCAAGGCAGCCCGACTGCTCTGGGAGAAGATCGGAGGACTAAAGATTGATTTATTGACACCACACACACTACAGGATATCAGACTTAAAATCAATACAATTATTCAGTAGTGCGAGACAGACGTTACCTGATTTTTTTTTTGGTCAGGGTTGTGGCAGAGGGCAGGAATACATTCTGGATAATGCAAACTGCTTTTATTCAGTGGGACAAAGAGAAATAAAAACAAAATGGCCATGTCACTTTTAGTGACATTTTTAGTATTTATATTAATCACACGTTGTAAGTGAACCTCAGGTTAACAAAAGCAAGAAAATGTTCTTTGTAACTTTACTACTGAACTAAATGCTGTATAACACTGAATACATGGCAAGGGTTTTTGTTTTAATATGCAATTATAGGGTATTACAAAACAAAATCGGGGGGGTTAATCTTGTTTTGGTGTCACTATTGTGTGTTTGATGACAGGTTCCCCTTTGGAGTCTGGGTTCCTCACAGGTTTTCTTCCTCAAGGGCAGGGGTGTCCAAATTACGGCCCACGGGCCATTTGCGGCCGTTTCTTTTTTTGGAGCGGCCCACGATGTATTTTAGAAATAGACTAAAAGTTGGACCGCTGTTACGCAGGTTTTTATAATGTGAGATTCAAAGTTTGAACACTAGGTGTCAGAAACGGGCCAAAGAGTCTAAAAGCGGCGAGAGTGAAGTTCTAGCGCAGAAAAACTTGCCAAAGAGTCTAAAAGCGGCGAGAGTGAAGTTGTAGCGCAAAAAAAAAAAACGGGCCAAAGAGTCTAAAAGCAGAGAGAGTGAAGTTGTAGCGCAGAAAACGGAGCCAAAGAGTCTAAAAGCGGAGAGAGTGCTCAGTTGTAGCGCAGAAAACGGAGCCAAAGAGTCTAAAAGCAGAGAGAGTGAAGTTGTAGCGCAGCAAAAAGGGGCAAAAGAGTCTAAAAGCAGAGAGGGTGAAGTTGTAGCACAGAAAACGGAGCCAAAGAGTCTAAAAGCGGAGAGAGTGCTCAGTTGTAGCGCAGAAAAACGGGACAAAGAATCTAAAAGCGGAGAAGGTGCGCAGTTGTAGAGCAGGAAAACGGGCCAAAGAGTCTAAAAGTTACCGTAATTAACCCCTTCAGACCCGCATTTTTTCTGCTGAGCCAAAAATTTTTTTTTTAACTGATAGTGACTCCTCTCTAACATATAAACAAAGTGGAAAAAACACATTTTTGCTAACTCATGTTTTTAATAGTATTTTTTCATGTCCATTCAAATGGACGCCATGACACAATGGGCGTAAAATGTCATACAATCTTAAGAAAGATAAGGCTGAGTTTTTACACAAAGTATTCAATCAGGTATTAACTAAACATCTGGAACAGGATGTTTGCAGGTGCTTGAGTCTGTGTACAGTTCTGAACATGCACATGAACTTGATAAGGATATCACAGCATAGGTAGGGAACAGAAGTGAGGTCATCACCAGGAAATCCCAGAAACTGCAAGAAGAGAGGGAAAAAACGCAATCTGAACATGCACATAACCACAAGATGTATGATTGTACATATGATTACCTGAAATCAGTTTAGCCTTAAGTTAACTATCACAGAACTTCCAACACATAACCATACTTTTAATTTTAGGATAATGAACTTATAACATGTTAACTTGGAATGGAACCTGAATTTGAGAAGACATCAGCTTGTGGATGTTTTCTTATTTTCGATGAGCAGCCTTGAAGCAGTTTCGTTGTGTCACAAAGCACAAGTGGATTTTGCATTTGTCACAAAAGACATGTGTTTTTCCTGTACAGTTTGGCATCTTGCATCTGGTAGCCTCCTTTTTTTCATCATAATTTGGCATGTGGTCAACCATGTCATACTGCACTTCAGGTAAAGGCCTTTCGTCCTGAAATGGTCTGCGAATTGGTCTCTCGGGCACATGCTGTGGTTCTGGAGACATACTGGGTCTTCCACGTTTTGCTGCAACTGTTTTATGGACTCTCACCAGACACTGGGCCACATTCATCTTGAAATGGAGGAGATCCAGGATGTCTTTGGTCTGGATGTTGGCCCTCTTGGCCTCCAGTCTGTACTCCAACCAACTGTTCACCACAGCAATGTCAAAGGCATGCGTTATCATTCTCAGGGTCCACTTTTTTGAACGAATGTCTGTGCGATACAGACTGACAAGTTGATCAAGCAGGTCAACGCCACCCATTGCTTCATTGTACAGCTTAACCACCTCTGGACGGGACACCATCACAAATTGAGCCTTCTTTTTGTCCCACCGCTGCACTTCATCCATTCTGCCAACACCAATGAAGTTGGAGGCCATGAGAACTGGTCTGTTGTCATACCATTTGACGAGTGCCACCTTACCATCACGGCTTACAACTTCATCACAGCTTCCTCGAGGCTTTTTGGCCATCTCTTTGTCAGACTGTAGAGGAGGCCTTGCAAAGCGAGAGACTCTTGCTGTCCCAGCAGCATGAATTTTCCTCTCAGCCAGCAGCTCCAGAAGATTGTACGATGTGAAATAATTGTCGAAATACAGCTTGTGGTTGGCCTCAGTGATTCGCTGGCTAAGATGGTACACCACTCCAGCCCCAAGTCCCAGCTGCTTCCTGTGCTGTTGGGATAGCTCCATTGTAGTGCCTTGGTGCAGCAGGAAGTCATAGGCCATGCCACTTTTCCCACACATGAAGTATATTTTCACTCCCCATGGATGTGGCTTGCCTTTGATGAATTGCTTGACAGACAGAGTTCCACGAAATGGCACCATTTGTTCATCAACGCAAAGGTTCTCCTCTAGTGGAAGCTCTAAGCATCTACTGCGTATGACATCATAGAGAGGACGTACCTTGAAAAACACATCAGTGTTCCCAGCTGGCTTCTCCAAATTGTTGACCAAATGCAAATGTGACCGGAGCTGGAAGAATCTGTCACGGGGCATGGTGTTTTGAAAAATACCAATGTCCATTCCAGCTTCCCAGTACATGGAGACTCTTGGCATTTTCATCACTCCCATGGCAAGGTGGAGGCCGATTAGGGTTTTGATCTCTCCTGAACTTGTTGGTTTGAAACATCGTGTAGCACTTTGCAAGGCATAAACATTTGTGTTGTCAGCCATCAAACTGAAGATCTCATCTGGTATATACCGTTTGAAATATTCATAGGGTCTCATGGGATGATCCTCATGAATTGGAGGATTCTCAAAGGAAGTGTCAATGAGTGTAGTGAACGGCCTGTGACGCCACTTGATTTCTTCCTTCCTGGTTACTGTCATCCCCTGTCCTCCTCTGTCCTCCTCTGCCCTGCTATTCTCATCTGTCCCTGCACTCTCTGTCTCCTCTATCTCAATCTCATCTGCCACATCAAGTTCTTCTGGCATGCATGTAACATCTCCACTGTCTCTCTCTAAATGTAATAAAAAACTCATTACTAATTTTATGTATTCTCACTCTTGAACTGCTATGCATTCCACTTAGCTCTTACATACAAAATATTAAAAACCATATACAAAGAATTAAAACACTCTTAATTTCTTTGCAACTTACCACCTATCTCAATCCTGGTCCCATCCCCCTCATCTCCTGAATTCAAAGAGTCAAGCTCAGATAACTCTCCGTTTACAAGCCGTTCAAGAAAGTCTTCAACTCGATACTCTACAAGAACATTTTGTACAAAAAAATCTATTTTTACAAATGTATAATCATGAATAAATAAACTGTGGCACCATACCTTACTTATGCAAAGCTTACATGTATTGTGTTTCTTTATATACTGATACTAAACATGTGAGTGTTAGCTAAACTCGCCCAACTCCTGATGTCCATTGCAGTGGACATCGGACTTTGAAAAAATCCTGTAAATCAGTGATATGCTATATGTGCAAAATAACTTCAAATATTATCACTTGCAACAGTTAAAATTATGCTGACAGCATTTTTGTTTGGCCACCATGCAGATAAATTTATATTTTTGATTGAAAATGAATACTTACTCCTCCCTCTCTGCAGCTGCTCCGCCATGCTTGTCTTGTCCGATGTTTGTCACTGTCTCTGAGCATGCTCAAAGTCATGACATGATTGTGATTGGATAAGCAGGATCCAATCAGTAACCAGCATTATTGACATCATTCAGTTGCAGGGTATTTATTGGTTTAGAGACAGAAATATGTCATGTCCATTTCAATGGACGTTGGGTCCGAAGGGGTTAAGAAGTTTAATATTAAGAGACATCATGAAATTAAACATCAATTTGAAAAATCTTAGTTTACACAATACTGTCAAAGATAGATAGAGATAGTAAGTCAAGTAAAATGGTGTGTAAATGAAAGTAATCAGATAAATGTATTATTTAAATTGGTATATTTTATTATTTGTTTTATTACAGAGTCTGTGGCCCGTGACTTCAAATATATTTCTCCTTCTGGCCCCCAACAAAAAAAGTTTGGACACCCCTGTATTAGGGAGTTTTTCCTTGGAACTTTCACCACTGGCTTGTTTACCGTTTACCTGGGCTGAGATCCCGATTTCTGTTTAAAAAAAACTTTGAGTCATCTATATAAAGAAATAATAACTTGAACTTAACCTGATGCTGAGGCAAACATTTATTACTATACAAATTCTCTACATCTGTCTGGAGTCTTGTTCTATTCACAGAAAACTTGGTGCATGGTGTTTATTTACTTTAACAAATCTCTTCTTTGTGTCTGATACCACTTTGAACTATTGCACAACTTTATGTATTCTACTGCGTATCCAAACCACAGAGTTAACTGGAATGTGTGTGTGGAAATAGTTTGGAAATGAGTGCCTCAGGTTCATGAGTGTATCAGCTACATGAGTGTAATCAAAATCTTGGAGTAGATCCTTTACTCTGTTGCCCATTATGAAATCCCAGCTAATACAATCACAGTAAAAAATATGTTTTGCTAGCCATGTTCTTACTTAAATAGTTATTTTAATCCTGTTATGCATTAAGGAGTTTTTGTCCCAACTTAATTTAAAACATTTCAGTTTTGGGAAACTATATTGCTGAACATTTTATCTGAGATAATTAAAAAACAACTGCTGCAGGCAAGGGCGTAGGAGCGGGTTTGATATTGGGGGGGACACATTTGCTAATATGAACCAAAGCCCACCCTATAGTTTCATTTGCGGAATTACTTTTAATCCTAAATAATCCTTTTTTTCTGTATTCTGTATTTATTATTAGTTACATCCAAATAAAGGTAATTTTACAACCTAAACATGTTACTCCACATTACATTTACTGTTGCTAGAAAAAATTATACGTTAAAGGTCTGAATTATATACATATGACAAAACATGATCAGTTATCAGCTAATATTTAAAATAATATAACAGATTTGATTATTATTATTATTAATTATGTATTGTATGTTGTATATTTACATTTTCCTCAAACTGACTAGCATTGTGTCCCACACTTTTAATTGTTTCTACTGAAAACACTTCGTATGATGGTGTCCTTTTATGAAAAAGAATGTAACTTTACGTTTCATAGGGATTTTTGTCAGAAGTTAATATAAACGTTAGACGTCAGGACATGTGTTCTTACTGTAAACTACAAACGAACAGAAGTCAGATTAGATCAGTGTTTCTTAACCCTGTTCTTACATATTCTATTGCATACTCCCAGTGTTCTGCATATTGTAGAGCTTTCTCTGCTTTAAATGCACATAATAAAGTAAGTGATGGTATGATGTGTCTAATACACTGCTGGACATACATAATGATTGATTTATTGATCCATAGGGGGCTAAGAGATTTTAACAGGTAAACTCAGTAAAGGACTGTTTATTAGCTAATCAGTTGGATCTGGTGGAAAACACAATTTTAAGGGCAGTGATCAGGGTTAAAAAACTGCTTTAAACTACCAACGTAAAGTGTTGTACTAAATTCTGTCTATCCCCTACATCAAGCTTCTAGCTGACTGAGTTATCTAAATGAATGAAAATTAAATAGTTATTAGCTAGTCAGGTACAGGGTAAGCTGAACATTATATAGTTTTGTTTTTCTTAAACTAAGCTAATTCCAAAGTTAAGCTAACTGACTGTCACAGGCTGTATTTTATTAAGCGCAGAGTTTGTATGTTTTGATTAATGCATTTTTAACCAGCTATCAGAAACATAGCAGTTTACATGGTTTACATGGTTAGCCTATCGTTACCTTTCTGTTAGAAAAATCGCTGTATATTCATACCTGGTTTAAAATCATCTGCTGCATTCCCATCGCGCTGCTTAATCTCACAGCGGGGGAGGGGCTACCCCCAACCACCACTCTCCTGCGCACGCCGCAAAACCAGCAAGCTGATTGGCTGTTTCTATTGAGAGGCGAAACTTAATTCCTGAACCGGCTTCGTGATTGGCGTTAAGAGATTTCCCATTTACTCAGCGGTCACCTGTCTCCTCATTAATAGTACAGCTGATCTGAGCGAAATTATTTTATTTTTGGGGGGGACAAATCCACCTTTTTCTAATTTTGCGTGGGACATGTCCCACCCATCCCCCCTGGTTCCTACGCCAATGGCTGCAGGGGGTGAAAGGAAGCTCTGCAATAACAGGGTCTGTACTGAACATGGTTTTATTGTTGATTTGTTTCAGCTTAAGTCTGCAGTAGAGTGAGAAAACTGTGTGGTTTTGCTCAGCGTGACACACGCTGCTCCTCACACACATCTGGAAGCTGCTACGTGCAAAAAGTGGCTCTTTCAAGGTTTGGTGCAAATCCGACATTTTAGCTGCTGTGCTCCAGCAGTCTCAGGACAACAGCTCAGTCATGTAATGCTCATTTAGTCTGAGGTCATGAACTGAAAACGGTGTTCTTCGTCGGATCACATATGATGCGAGTTTAATTGTGTTTGTGTACTTTCTCTGTTTAGTTGACTTTGGCAATGTATATATGAGTGAATTACATTCCCATGTAACTTTATAATGTAGCGTAGAGTGAAATGCATAGTCTGTACTTATGAGATGCCATCAATCATGTTTTGAAAGCAATCTGTATCTCTTTGCGTTTGCTCCATCTATCTATCCATCCATCTAAAACCAACATAAAAACAACACTTAGTAATAAATAAATCTACGTTATTTAATGAGTTTTAAGTTACTAATTGTTTCTGAGAACACATTCTTTCAGTCTGTACTGTTAGTTTTCTTTTTAAGCTATATTTAGGTGCACTATTTAATCTATAACTGGTTTGCTCTGGTCTTAATAAGCATATCCCCCTTGATTTGGCTTGTTGTGACACTTGGTGGAAATTTTCGGTGGAAATCAAACAATCAACAAATGTAATCTTTGTGTCTTTGTGTATTCAAATGCGTGGCCAAAGCACAAAGTTAGCTGGAATCTGTGTGTGGAAATGGTTTGGAAATTAGTGCCCCAGGAACATGAGGGTCTAAAAAAGTACTTCCCTCTTAATTTAGTTTGTTTTGTTAATTGGTGGAAAACTTGGTGCATAGTGCACATTTACTTTAACAAATATCTTCTTTGTGTCTAATACCACTTTAAACTATTGTACAATCTTATGTATTCTTATGTAGCCAAACCACAAAGTTAACTGGAATTAAGGTGTGGAAATTATTTGGAAATTAGTGCCTCAGGTACATGAGGGTCTGAAGAAGTACTTACCCCTTGATTTAGTTTGTTGTGTCACAACAAACCATGTTAAAACATTCTCTCTGCCTATTGGCCAAAAACTGGGTCCTGGACTTTAACATATTTAATTCTGTGTAATTTAACACGTAGAATTGGCAGAGCTGGCAATTTTCCAAAACTTCTGGTCAGTACTACACTGTTTAGCTTAAACCTTTGGAGGACATCTGATAATTGAGTGGGACTACTGTGAGATCACGTTAAAACTGCTAACATGCTGCTGCTGCTGGTCCACATTCAAGTGTGATTACTGTTTTCACACTGCCCAAAAGAGGGCTCAAACTTGGAGTAAACTGATTGTTGATCTGGATCAAGCTCAAATCGTGTTCTTGCCACAAACACACTGCTAAACAGGTTTTTTGGAACCTGAACTAGATCACCTCCTCTTAAGGTCTTGGTGCATTTATTTTTTTAAGGATTCAAGGATTCAAGGAGATTTTATTGTCATTCGCATCACATGTGGTACATGAGGTGGAACGAAATTGTGATCTCACGATCCAGTTTTACACCCAAAGAGCTGTTACTAATAGATATATAGATAAAAAAAGAATACAATAAAAGAAATAGAATATACAAAATAGATAGATAAATATCCCAAGAATAAAAAAAATAAATAGAGAGTAGAAGGTTCAGCAACATGAAGTCCAGAGTGCAAGTGTGCTATAGCAGCATGATAATGTGAATTAGAGCAGTGGAGATAAAGTGTCTCAGTGCAAGTAAAGTGACCATGTTGGTAAACAGTAAACAGTAATTTGTCCTTGGTGTCAGTGCAGTGTGTTTGTTAAGTGGAGTTTAAGAGTCTTACAGCTTCCGGAATGAAGCTGTTTCTGAGTCTTGTTGTTTTGCACTTAATGCTCCGCAGCCTCCGGCCTGAGGGGAGTGGGACAAAAAGTGCGTGTGCTGGGTGGGTGGGATCCTTCCTGATGCAGGTGGCCCTTTTCCTGCACCTGGAGGTGTAAATGTCTGTGGTGCTGGGGAAGCTAACTCCAACAATCCTCTTTTAATTTTAATTCGCATCCAAGTCGCATCCAAGTGTGATTACTGTATTTACATCTGCCCAAACAAATCGCATAAAGAGAATTACCAGACTAAAGCACAGTAGTGAAAACAATCTTACAGTAGCTCACCAGAGGAAAAATGCAGCCAACATTACATTAAACAAAGCAATGGAAGTGTGTGCTGTTAAAAACATGAACTGGGTAATATTCAATCCATCTATTTATGATTAAACAATAATACAAAAAAGATGCTAGCTGAAAGAAATGGTTCTCTAGAACAATGAAGTTTATATAGTTGATTCACTTTTGGTTAACGTTGTTAATGCAATGTGTGTACGTCTAAATAACTTTTTTTAAGCAAAGACAAACCTAGTAAACTCACAATCACTTCCCCTTAGAGTAGCTGCACAGTTTTGTGTTTGCTGTTTCTTCAGCTGCGCTCTCCACAGTCTGGCTGAACACACTGCAGGCGTATACGGCTTCTCGAACCGGGCTGCTTTCAATTAGTCTCAGGATGACTGCACTTTGATACCATCACTTCAAATCAGCCCCATTTCGAGCCATTCTGGATAACTGCAGGAAAAAGCAGTACCAAATCCTTTAAATATACAAATACAAGTCATTTCTGCAAAACACATGGGCAAGGGCTCACTTGGAATCACGATCAAAGTCACACAATACCCCATTGAAACTATGTACAGTACACTGTTTAATGTGTGAATTGCAGAGATCACCATATTTAGAGTCTAGGTCTTTTATAAATTAATATAATATCATATTTGATTTATGCTTAAGAAATTAAACAGTCTGGGTCCACAAGCTAGATATGTACATGTTTAGTAGGGCATCTCCTAAGGTTTAAAACTCACAAAGATTAATGATTTCCTTGTTATTAATGATCAGTTGAAACTAGTTCCTGCGCCATGAACTCTGTGCCAGAGTCACTTGTCTGTATGTATAGACAAGTATGTATTTTCTAGCCAAATGTCACTGGTCATGATCATGCTTATCCACTGTGCTGTTCACTGTGGGTGGTAATGCCTTTTATGACCTTTGATCAAGGAAGGTTAAATGCCTGGCCAGTTTTCAGCCTCACAATCAAGCCGCACCCTGAGCTAACACTTTATGGCACAGTTTAATCCCATGCAGCTATTCAATGACTTTTAGTAAAAACATTCAGTAAATACAGCAATTGAAAGGAAGAAATGCTATATTAACCACTCACATTCCGATACATCAGCTCACAGACGCCTTGTGCTGAGTGACATCACCCTTTGGAGTGATGAGGGGAGAGAGCGCCATCTACCCACCCAGAGAGAGAGCAAGGCCAATGGCGCTCTCTCAGGGCTCTGACAGCTGATGGGAAGGTACATGAAAGGGATTCGAACCAGCGATTTTCTTATTGCCTTAGTCCTCTAGACCACTCGCAGCCCCAAATTAATGTGATTTTTAATGTGATTTTCAAAATGGGATAATGGAGATTGTACATCTTCACATATAGAATGTAGAAGGAATCTCAGTAGATGGACTATAGATTTGCTTCTGTCATAAACATGTAGGGAACTCTTACATGGTAATGATTTTCTGTAACACAAGGAGGTTATGTTTCACTGTGTTTAACATAAAAGCTGCATGTATGGTTGTAGGGGTTTGCTATTTTACTAATTATAAAAAATAAAATTAAATAATTAACAGTAAAGAAACAATAGCTTGTGCATCACTTTAAACGGTGCTGTCTGTTTACAAAAAAAATAGGAAATTGTAATTGAGAAGCGCTCACAAATTTAAAGAAAAATCAAGTTATTTTTTAACAAAATATCACCCAGCTCTAGTTCAACCCAAGTAAGAATGCTCTAAACCAGGGGTGTCCAAACTACGGCCCATGGGCCATTTGCAGCCCGTTTCCTTTTTTGAAGTGGCCCGCAAGGTATTTTAGAAATAAACTGAAAGTTGGCCCGCAGGTTTTTTTTATGTGAGCTTCAAAGTTTAAAAGCTAGGTGTCAGAAAACGGGCCAAAGAGGCTAAAAGCAGAGAGAATGCACAGTTGTGGCGCAGAAAACGGGCCAAAGAATCTAAAAGCGGCAATAATGCACAGTTGTAACGCAGAATACGGACCAAAGACTCTAAAAGCGGCGAGAATGCTCAGTTGTAGCTCAGAAAACGGACCAATGAAATGAAAAATGGACAGCAAATGCAGAAAATTTCAGGCATGTTGGGAAAATTACTAGTTCAGAGGGCAGTGTGTATGTTTAATTTGTCAGGAATCAGTTGCCTAATAAGGAGTATATCATTAAGAGACATTATGAAATGAAACATCAATTTGAAAATCTTAGTTTAGAAAACACTGTTAAAGATAGATAAAGATAGTAACTCAAGCAAAATGGTGTGTAAATGACAGTAATCAAGAACATGTATTATTATAAGTAGTATATTTCATTATTTGTTTTATTACAGAGTCTGTGGCCCGTGACTGCACATATATTTCTCCTTCTGGCCCCCAACAAAAAAAGTTTGGACACCCCTGCTCTAAACCTATTAAATGCTAAAAGCTGAATCAAACACAAACAAGCAGCATCTGCCTGGCAAAGCATCTCAAAGCAAGAAACATTGTATTTAATGATGTTTCTGGGCTCTACACTTATGAAACTTCCTAATGTAGTGTAACCCTCACTGCAACAGTATCTAACATATTATATACATGTTTAGTGTGGAGTGTATGTGATTGCAGCTGCAAACAGGAAGGGCTCATCTCCCCCCATTCCAGCAGTGACCACACAGCAATCAGAACCACCACCTTCTATAAACATGTTGCGCTGTCAGCTGTTCTGGCTTAAAGTGAGGATCCTCTGAAAACGTAAACAGCAGTGAGGAAGCACTGTCCCTCAGCAAACCCACTTAAAATGAAGACCAAACACACAGCTACATTAGGATCACATGTAAACACTGCTGTAATGTGCTGCGGTCAATCCCATTTACCATTACCGGTGTGGAAAGTGATGGTTAATGGTTGCTCAGTCAGCAGTGTTGTGGAATGGGAGAAAGGGTAGCTGAACAAACGCAGTGTGTGTTTCTTTATAGGAGTATTTGAGCACTGACTGTTTTTTCACTTGATCCATTATAACTAGTTGATGCTTTAGAGCATACTCAAGTAAAAGTACAATTTCTCAGTTGACACAGTCAAGAAAAATGAAACCTAATCTAATAAACAAACAAACAAAAAAAAACTAGTACAAATTTAATAAAGTTCAATAGGATAAAGGACAACAGGATTTTAAAAAGTAAATTTGGCCTAAAACTTATCAAAAGCTTGATTGGTGTGAATAGTACAACATAATGTTAAGCCTGGTTCTGAGTTAATTCTGTCTGATTACCTTAAATTACTTCAGTGGTGGAGTTCAGCAACACTAGATGGCAGTGCAGAATGGCCTCTCACTATCTGTGGGCCTGGGCTTTTATAGCTGGAGAGAAAGAAAGAGGGATTTCTGCAATAAGCTTTCACACCATTCATACAGCCAAAACTACCTTCACTATTGTTATTAAAACTGTACATGAATGACTGTTTTGTAAAGAACTGCATCAATTTAACACTCAGCAGAAAAAGCCTGAGGATCCATGGGATTAGATCCATGTGTCGGTGTAATTACAGTACAATCACGCTGTTAAATGCCCTGAATCCAATACAAAACACTACAACATACTTGTTACTATAATTATATTCAGTACATGAGAATTCCATCTACCTAACCATTTGAGAATCATGTAAAAAAAAAAACAACACAAAAAAACAGAGGTGGAATTTAAAGCAGAAGTGAAGCAGAGATACAAATCAGACCCAACAGGAAACAAAGCGTTGACATGAATGTACATGAGCAATTACCATGATCGTTCTGTAATCGCACACATGCTGGAGTTATGGCTGAGCAAGAACAAACATGATTATACAGAACAGATTTTAAATAAGACAGATGGATTTGGTTTGGATTTTAAACCGACAATTTGGGACAAAGGAAACATTTTAAAGGATCACTGTGTTTGTGTTGCTTTGCATTAACCTGGATCCAAACAAATCTCCATTCATATGAATATATATATATATATATATATATATATATATATATCCAAAAAGGTTTGATATAAGATAAATGTACTCACTCTTCTAGCTCACCTTCTAATGCTTTAGTGGTGCAACAGAATATCAGTGTTTTTATTCTGTGATTTGAAGGTTCTTCATATATAATGTTTTTTTGTTTTTTTAAGCAAGCAAAGCAAATGTTCAATCTCCCCCATTTCCACTTGTTCCATACAGAATATTAATAATTATTAAAACTGTTCTCAAAACCACTTTAAAAACTATAGTTTCATATACAATAGCATTAATCCTGTCATTCTAAATGTACAGTCATTCTACACTACGCCTAAACAATAACAGTAAGGCCTGGGAAAGAACTGCAGTCTTCTTTGATGCATCGGTTTGGAAGGACATGCTAAAGTCATCAGGAATCATCACGGAAAATCCTTTGAGCCCTCATCCCACCCAGCCTGTCTATTTACACAGTCTTGTCATTTTACACTGTACATCGTGCGGATCTGCAGAGAACCACAGAGATAGTCACACACAACATGTGAAATATATAAGGAAAGGAATGACACTTTGTAGTTGCTGGAAAACTACTAGAAAGGAAGAAGGATAGTTGCAAAACCATATTACTGTAAGGGTAGTAGTTAATTTTTAATTAAGCAATATGTAGTAGTTCTATCAGTAGGAGTAGGTTGAACTGCCCTAATGTGGGACAACATAGCTTTATCTGCTATAAATTTTCCTCAAATAAAGGATAGTCAGTAAAGCTGAAGCTGCATTCCAAAGCCTCGGCTGCAATCGAAGTTGGATGGGTCCTAACAAAGTTTTCATTTCTTCCAACACAAGGAGAACAAGGATCTTGAGGAATACGTCAATTGCATCCTTAATACAGGCCAAATATGTAGGCATTTCAGCATTTCTCATCTGTATATGAAAAGTCCTTCAGTTTGCAACAGTCTTTAATGAAGTAGAGGTCAAGAAATGCAGTCTGCCTGCAGTAGTAAAGCTATGAGGACGAGATCAAAATCACATGACATCTCAAATGTCCAATATTAGATTAAGCTGAAGCTAATTCACTTGATGATTGAAGGCAAGGTTAAGGTTTGGAAAAATATCATCAGCTGCTGTTAAGAAATATATGCGGTCATGCGGTGAGTTGATTTGTCACAAAGCATTAATAAAGCCCCACACTCTAATGAAGTTCAGCAAAGCCTACCCACGTTCTGGGACCCTGGGTTGAAACGGAGTTCTGCAATGGTTGTTATACCACAGTTAGTTCTGACCCTACAATGTCATTGGCTGAGAGGCGTTCTATGAGTGCCGTTATCAGCCGGTAATGCACTGTAACTGAAGCTCTCCATGTATTATTCCCCTACATACAGGTGGCCTAGAAACAGTGCAGCAAGCAAAACAGCACAGCTACAAACAGAGCAGCAATTAAATAATTTTAACTTGCAGAGTTTTTATAACCAAAGAGATCGTATTTTCTTGTCCTTCTTCTTTAAATCTTTCAATAAACAGCGATAATCAAACGAGTAAAGATTATCTAGAATAAAGAGTATATACAGTACCAGTCAAAAGTTGACACACCTTCACATTCAATGCGTTGTCTTTATTTTCATGACTATTTACATTTACACAAATGACCTGGTCGCTGGACCTGAACCCAATCCAGATGGAAAAAAAAACCTTTTGGCCTCTACTGTACAGTACCAGTCAAAAGTTGACACACCTTATCACTCAATTTTTTTCTTTATTTCTTTAATTAATTTATTTGCTACATTGTAGACTAATATTATAGACATAAAAATTAAGGAAGACATATGTAATAATGTAAACAACAAACAAGTGTCGCCCACAATCCCCCGAACTAAACCCAACTGACATGGTTGATTTGGGATGAGCTGGAGCTTCACAGCATGAAGGAAAAGCAGCAACTATTGTTCAACACCTCCAGGAACTCCTTCAAGACACTGTGAAAACTATAATAGATGAGTCTACCTCATGAAGATTAAAATACCAAAAGTGTGCAGATCTGTCCTCAAAGCTACTAGAATGTGCTACATAGAAGAATCTAAAGTATAAAACATATTCTGGTTTGTTTAACACTTTGTTTAAAAATAATTCCGCATGGGTTCCTGTATGGCTTTAATGCCTTTAATATTAAATACAAAATGTACAAAAAAATATATAAAAAGAACGAAAAACACATTGAATGAGGAGAGGTGTGTTCAAACTTTTGATTGGTCCTGTATTTTTTCTTATTCATTTGAGTATTTGAGTACAGCATCAAAGCAAGAAACAGAACAAAATCACCACAACTGTTTAAGTAAAGCCATAGCTCTTTAACCCCTTCACCACCATAGTCTGAACATTATCAGGTACATAATATTGGGAAATTTGAGAAGTCCCCTCCCCTGAGTCTCCTGTGTGTGTGTGGTGGGGGAAGGTGGTGGTGGGGTGCATGCCTGTGAGTAATCCTATGCCTCACAGTCTCATAATGTGCTACTCAGCTGATGACGTGTGTGTGGCTGGGTGCCTGTGTGTGGATATAAGGAGAATGCATGGTGGAGGTGTTGTGATTTCAAGCACTGGCGGCAGCTGTTAACAGCCCCAGAAGCTCACTCAGCACCGTCCCTCCAGCATGCTAACCAATCGTTTTTACACAGGCCACGATACAGAGAGCACAGGCATGACCCCTTCAAGCTCCATTTGCTTTAAAACCAACAGGGACAGTCAGGCCAGCTGCTTAAAAAAAGGAGGTATGGCAGTTATTGATTTAGTCTGGAAAAAGTTCACATATGTTTAGTCAATTAATGGGATTATGGTTCAGTATTACATTTTGGGCAGTTTATTAAGCCTATGCCCCATAGGGTTGGAATCCCGGACAGAGATTAGGCTTAAACTTTTTTAAACAGTGTAAACATAGGTTAATCTCTGTTTGGGAAACTTTAAAAATTATTGTTTAAGTTTTTCATTTAATTTAAAATTGAGTCCAACAAATAATATTAATAATATTTTTTAGGACTTGCATTGGGGCTACAATGTATAAAATAGCAATTAGTCTAGCAGCTTTTCTGCAAAGTAAAGAATCAAGAACTTTTTTTTTTATTTTATTTAAGAGAAAGTGCAAAATTGCTCCGACATCTTTGACCTATATAAAATGGAATTATGTTCCTAATGAAAATCCTTGCTTAAAAAAAAAAACAAAAAAAAAAACAGCTGGCCAGGTCAAGCTGGTTATGCCAGTTGATCACTTTATATCTTGACCTGTATGGAGTATGTGTTTAATATTAAGTTTGATGGTTCATCTGGTCTTCATCATGATCAACATGACCAAGCTTAAAAACCTGCATGACCAAGCTTGGCAATTTTCAAGATGGTTGACCAGCATGACCACGTGTGTTCATGCTTCATCATGTTGGTCCACCAACATGGTCTTGCCAGTCATGAGCTGGTTAACCAGGTAGCTTACCAGTATAGGGTATATTTTCATCTGAATTACCATCAAAGACCAGCTTAGATCATTTGAAACCAGCAAAAATATGGTCTTGAGCTGGATTTTTCAGCAGTGGCGTCACATAACTGAAATACTAATGTTCAGTAGGTCTTTTGCATTCAGGCACTGGGTCTTTTGATATACGGAGAAGGCAGATTTTGCACAGTGAAAGAGAACCAGACCCAGATGACACAATCGGCTGGTAATGCAGACTTTTTCAACAGAAACCCGAACAGCCTTAAGTACACTATACTGATTATAGAAACATCCAGATTTAAAGACTGAAATATATGAGGTCACTGTTACGCAGATATTGAGTCAAATGATGTTCACAGATACACTCTTAAAAATAAAGGGGCCAAAAATAGTTTTTTTTTTTGGAGCAAAGCAACATAAGGAACACATTTGGTTCCGTTGAATCCCTGAAACTCTTTAAATAGAAGGATGTCAGTTGAGCTCTTCAAAGAACAGTCATTTGAAATCATTTTGCATTGTTTTAAAAAAAAATTGTCATCTTTATTTAGATTTTTGATGTTGTTTGATAGATATGCGAAGTTTCAAATGCAGTGAATGGACTTCACCAAAACATATATCCGAAATTGCAAATTAGTAACATGTGGATGTAATGGATCTTTGCCAGGGAATCCTTTCTCTGCAGAAATAACACGTATGAGGTTTTTGAGGACTTTTAGTTTACATTTCCCCCAGTGCCAATATTTAGGCCCGAAATTCAGACAGACGCCACACACTTCCTTTACCACAGTGGCTAATGAGCCTAATCAGAAACAGGTGGGTCCTTGTAAGACTCCCCGGCTGTGACTGGCATGTGGGACTGCCAGTGGAAAGAGTAAGCCACTGGCCTCTGCTTCTTGACAATCACCATGAAACTATCAGTACGTGTGTGATTATGTGTATGGTTATATGGCTGCGAGTCAGCCTGTCATGAAACACACCGGGAAGCATTAGGTCTAGTTGGGTTCAGCTGAAAGGAGCATGAAACCTATATGCAGTAGCAGAGAGTAGAGCACTGATGAATGACTGGGCTGTTAAAATAAACCTCCACTAGATGTTATTATAATGACGTATGCACTGGATAATAATGAGAAACCTAGAAAACCGCTGAGTTTTACCAAAGGAGGGGAAAGCAGTGTGAAAATAAATTCCCTCAGTCAGACGGCAGACGCACTGTTTTCTTCCCTTTCCTCTCCTGCCCAGCTTCTTCAGGGACCACTGACTTTCCTCGGGGCTGACAGAGTCGAGCTGTTATCTAAATATCGCCTGTCACCGTCTAAAGACTACTGCAGGAATCGGGATGGAGAATAAATCTCCCTGCTATGATTTTTTTCCGTAACTGTTTTGAAAGGCCCACTGAGCTTTTCGCACAGAGCAGTATTCTACAATACACTTTGTTTTTCTTACTTGAGTGACTTCTCCAGTTTTATTTAAATTGCATTACCTGACGCATGGAAGCTTCCAGACCCTAATCAATAATCACATATTTTAAGGCAGTATTCTACAGTACAGTTTGTTTTTCTTACTTGATCATCATCACTTAAAAGACTTTGTCATTTTAATTTAAATTGAATTACCTGAAGTACGGAGGCTTCAGAGATTAATCGATAATTATGAATTTATTTATTAGAACAGCCAAGAAATGAATCTCTAAATCTAGAGATCTCTAACTCATAATGAATATGTCACATTTCTGAAATACTAATATTCGGCCAGGGCTAACAAACTCTGACATTTATTAGTGACCAGAGCAGTAAAGGCTTTTGAGAATGGACATTATTTACTCAGGATTTTTGGCATTCAGGATATGTGAACTTGATTACTTCCTAAATATTCCTCAGCATTCCATCATAAAATAAGCGTATTAATATGCTTGGCAACCCCAAAAGCCAACTGATTTCCATGGAAGCCCTTTCATTAATGGTTTAAACACTGCTTCAAGATCATCGTTTTCCACAATGACAGCAAATATGTTGGACTGCATCACTGTGTCAAATACAAATGGTAATGCCTTTCCCATTTCGCTAATATACTGATTATGAAATTGTCAGCTGGCAGACCGCCTCTCAGGACATCACGATTTCACAGTGTGTACTACCTTGTGCGCATTTTAATGCATCATTTTCTGAATTTATGTCATAAATCACTTGTTCAGAGCTGAAGGCAGAAGTGGATTTATGGGATGTCGGGCATCACCAGCCCAACAAGAGTCTGTCTGAGCTGCTGAATGTCTCTTCTGGCACAAAACCAGACCTTACTTCAGACTCAGCCTAGCCAGGCTTTGATCCGCAAGCAATAATTTTTCATGTGGTCGCCTGGTGACATCTTAGCGGGTGACTACAGTTATGAAAAAATTGAAAAGTAGGCCAATATGGGTGTGCAAGTGTCATTTAAGGAGAATGAAATGGAACATATGACAAAAAGGTAGTTGTTCTTACCAGCTTGGCCTCATCTATCACAGAACAGACTCTATGTCTATATTTTATGAACTGAAGATGTGCTATACGTCCAAAAATTTGTAAACACCTTTTCCTTGAAAGTTCAAGGAAAGAATCAAGGGAAATAAGTTGGAGTTTGTTTTCACTTTGCTGCAAAATATTCTCTGCTCTTCTACAAAGGCCTTGCACTAGATATTGCTATTCAGTGCTTTTTATTGTATTACTGTATCCATGTCAATAATTTGTACACAGTAAAGTATCTCAAAACAGTGTCTGGATACATTTAACATAAGGTGTGTAAAGGTAGGTTTTTTTTCTCTTGGAATGAGATCAGTATTACAGGTAAAAGCATATTCTTTTTAAAATGTGAGTAAATCATTTAGCTTTCTCCTTTGTTCAGAAAACACATTTGTATTCATTTAAAGGAGCTTCACGCTGTGTGTCAGACGTGTCCCTGACCATTCATTTCCATCCTTACAGTAAACTAATTGGCTTCTCTTTTCTCTGATGAACTATAATGTACCAGGATCTGAGTATATTAGCCAAAATATGTAGTGCATGGAATTTCCTTTCATAGCTTGCTTCAAACATCTGATCTCCACATGAGCTAAGTTATTTGGTATTCCAGATTGATTCTGACTCAATACTGCAGTCTTGAAAGCTGAAAGAATCAAATTCCTTTCAACTTTAATGGAAAATATTAACAATTGGCTTTTTTTCCTTTGCACGGTATTAGAGACTCCAGACTTCCATTAGAAAGGATCTGTACACAAGTGATGCTTGCAGTCTTTGGGGAGATGATATGAATAAGAAATGAATATATAAGTGAAACTGTTGAACTGAGTTGAACACGATGCCATTAATCAATGTCCCCAAAGCCTTAGCAAGAGTACTTTCAGAAAATGTTATAGCACTGTATACTATACTTCACTAATAGAAGTATACATTTCATCCAACATATAATAATAAACAATTAAATAAAACCAAAATTATCCTATTGTTAAGGCAGAAATATTCAGATTAACCAATAAAACAGTGACAAAGAGCTCAGTGCAGGTCTGAGGAGGACAATCATAGATTTACACAGGTCAGGAATGTTCATCAGTTCAAACAACTAAATTGACTAAACTCTTGGAAAGTTTAGCCACTTTGCTACATCTGGAGAAAGCCCCAAACTGTCACCCTCAGCTGAGAGGAATTAATTTAGTTGGTCAGAAACGACCGAAAATCCCACCAATAAACAGAACTGCATGAACTGTATTTTGGACGGACGGACGGACGGAAGGACGGACGGACGGACGGACAGACGGACAGACAGACAGATACTTTATTTATCCCGAAGGAAATTTAGGCATCCAGCAGCAACAACACAATACAATAAGAAACAGATTCAAATATAAATTAAAACACAGAAGAATAGAGAAAAAGAAGAAGAAAAAAAAATATATATATATATGGCTATAAAACGTACTATATAAGGTAAGATATATATCTGTAAACAGAGCAGTGCAGTAGATGTTAATGTTCATTAAATAATTAACAGAGCAAAGTGCAGTGTGCAATGACATTGATTATGAAAGTGGCTGATGTGACATAGAAATATAATATAAATATGCATCTGTAACAAATATAGTTCTAAAAAGAGAATGTGAATATGTGAATACGCAATCATGAGTAAAGTGTACTTGAATGTAAGTGAGGTTGGGGAAGTGACTGCATCCTCAACACCAATCTTCTTGCGATATGCAAACTGGAGAGGGTCCAGTGCATGCTGTACCTGGGGTCTGAGGAGCGGGAGAAGCAGTCGTTCCATGGTCTTCATAATGTGGAAGGTCAAAGCTACTGGCCTGTTTTAGTTCACATTTTAATTCTAATGCAATTTGGAGAATTTTAAATTGTTCATTTATAGTGTAATTTAAGAAAACCTTTATAACCACATGTTTATATACAGTGAGTCCAAGAAGTATTTGATCCCTTGCTGATTTTCTTTGTTTGCCCACTAATAAAGACACTATCCTTCTGCACTTTTAATGGTAGATATATTCTAACATGGAGAGACAGAATATCAAGACAAAAATCCAGAATATAATTTTAAAGAATATATTTTAATTAATTTGTATTTCAATGAGGAAAATAAGTATTTGATCCCTCTTGCCAAACACACTCAATACTTAGTGGCAAAGCCTTTGTTTGCAAGCACAGCGGTGAGACGTTTGTTGTAGTTAACCACAAGTTTAGCACACACACCAGGGGGAATTTTGGCCCACTCTTCTTTGCAGATCCTCTCTAAATCATGAAGGTTGGTGGGCTGTCGCTTGGCAACTCTGACCTTCAGCTCCCTCCATAGATTTTCGATCGGATTGAGGTCTGGCGACTGGCTGGGCCACTCCATGACCTTAATGTGATTTTTCTTGAGCCAATCCTTTGTTGCCTTTGCTGTATGTTTAGGGTCGTTATCATGTTGGAAGACCCAACCACGGCCCATTTTCAGATCCCTGGCAGAGGGGAGGAGGTTGTCCCTCAGGATTGTGCGGTACATGGCTCCATCCATCTTCCCAGTGATGCGTTGAAGTAGCCCTGTACCCTTGGCAGAGAAACACCCCCAAAACATTATGCTTCCACCTCCATGCTTGACGGTGGGCACAGTGTTCTTGGGGTCATAGGCAGCATTTTTCTTCCTCCACACATGGCGGGTGGAGTTGAGGCCAAAAAGTTCAATTTTGGTCTCGTCTGACCACAAAACCTTCTCCCAATAACTTGGTTCATCTTTCAAATGATCATTGGCATACTTGAGGCGCGCCTCCACATGTGCTCTCTTCAGCAGGGGTACCTTTCGGGCACTGCAGGATGTGAATCCATTGTTGCGCAAAGTGTTGCCAATTGTTTCCTTGCAAACTGTGGTCCCAGCTGCTTTCAGGTAATTTGCTAACTCCTGCCGAGTGGTTGCAGGACGATTTCTGACCGTTCTCTGCATCATTGCCACCCCACGAGGCGAAATCTTCTTTGGAGCACCGGGCCGAGGTCTGTTGATTGTCATGTTATACTCTTTAAACTTTCTGATAATTGCACCAATAGTTGTTACTTTCACATCCAACACCTTACTAATCTTTTTGTAGCCCATTCCAGCTTTGTGAAGGTCAACAATTCTGACTCTGAGGTCCTGTGACAGCTCTTTGGTTTTACCCATGTTGGAGACTTGAAATCTATGTGATCTGTCTGATTCTGTGGACAGGTGTTTTTCACACAAGTGATTAGTGAGAACAGGTGGCTTCAGGTCAGGTAACAAGTTGATTGGGAGTGTCTAACTGGTCTGTAAAAGCCAGAACTGCTAATGAATACTAAGGGATCAAATACTTATTTCACTCCATGAAATACAAATCAATTAATATATATTCCTTAGATTTATTTTCTGGATTTTCTTTTTAATATTCTGTCTCTCCATGTAAGAATACATCTACCATTAAAAGTATAGAATGATCATGTCTTTATTAGTGGGCCAATGAAGAAAATCAGCAAGGGATCAAATACTTCTTGGACTCACTGTACATGTATATATAAATATATTTAAATGTTTGTGGACCTATCTTCTAATTAATGTATTTCGCAAATGTACACACAACTTATCTTTTCCCTGTAAAGAAGCAGAGAAGCGGAGATCCAAATCAAAGTGTTTCTTGAGTAAGCCAAGGGTAACAGAAACTTCCTCAGATTGAGATACAAAGAATTTAAGAGGAACCAAATAAATAAATATTATTTTTTAGTTAATAGAAAAAGCACAACAATATAGAACAGAAAAAGTAAGATGAGTGAGTGAACTCTCATAATTTAAGTATAAGTTAAGTGTAGTTAAAATTGTGTAGTTAGAATATCAGGCTCACATTAGATAATACATTTATTTGACATATCGTAAAACAGATTGTGCTTCTGTTACCTGTTATTTATTCAAAAGTTTAGGCCAGATACACAACATTAAAGGAAAAAATAAATTATAAAATCAAATTCTAAATCTTTTCTATCTAAGTATACTCCTAGAACTAAAGCCAAATGTGTTAAATTGTCTAAATGCATCACTTTAAATGTGTTCAATAAGTATCAATGGTCTGTGCAGGGAGTTGTTTTATCAGGACCTGATAACCAGGGATCAATCTTAACCAGTGATACATTATTATGCCCAGAGGTCAGGCAAGAAAGAACAAGCAGGCACATTATTTTCATTAATGCAAAGAAAGCTTAAAAACACCTAGTCACCCATTATTCACCTCCATTGATAATAATCAGGAGATTACCTTAGATCTTAAGTAGAGCTTATCCAGAGAATCCTGAACAGACAAGTGATTCACACCACTCAGACATAACCCCGGTTGAGGTCATGACGCCCTTTTTGAACTCTACACTGCAGAAGAAGAAAACACATTACCTACTTTGATGCCTCTGATAGCTTCAGACTTTGACTGGCGATTGGTAGTACATCCATAGCGTGAATGATAAGCTTTAAAGAGGCGAGAAAAGGTTTCAAGCTGAGAACATGCTCCTGCATATCTGAAGCACAGGGAGGCCATTATCTTGTCTAGACAGCTACTGATGCATGATCCACCACACTGACCACAAAGCCCCAGGAGGTCTCAGTAAGAGCCATCCGTATCAGAACATGCCCCATCTCCTCAGGCCTCCCTTCAGTAGACGCTCCAGAGACGAGGGGGCGAAATGACAGTGACTGAGTCATGGAAAAGTTGCCATCTTAGTAACTGCTTAATTGGAATGCATATCATGCCTTCTTGGACAAACTTAAACCACAGCAGCTCTATTGCTTATCTCAGAACACACACAGCAGAGGAAAAGGTCTGCTAAACAGCATTTATATAGAGCATTTATTGGCTAAAATAAAAATCTTGCAGAGCATGTTTATATTCATAATGTTTTAAGAGTTTAGAAATCAATATTTGGTGGAATAACCCTGTTTTTAATCACAGTTTTCATGCATCTTGGCATGTTCACCTCCACCAGCCTTACACACTGATTTTAAGCAACTCCTGGTTCCTCTTGATTATATTCCAGAGGTTTTCAATTTGGTAAAATCAAAGAAACTCTTAATTTCTCATCATTATAAGTGATCTGTAATTTCTTTCCATAGCTGTATTTATAATAGCAGATATAAACAGCAGATGCTCTTTCATTGCATGGGCACTTCACTTAGACTCAACCAACAGAAATCTTGCAAAATGATTTGAAATAAACAATCTTTTTCCATTAACCCTTTTGAACCTTTTGTCCACAGGTTTGATGTTAGCCCACATATGAATGAGATTAAGGTGGGCTGTAACGACGGGGCCCATTTGGGTGACCCATCTGCATCCCAGTACAAAGACATTTACAAACCCACTTATAGCTCACGCCCACCTAAAATCCACCTGAAACCAACCTAGCCCATGTTCGACCCATGTGAGCCCCACATAAGAATGTTGTCTGGGATAATCTCTCCATTTTGAAAGAAAAAAAAAAAGAGTTTTTTTGTTATGACAGCAATAATGTCAGTCATTATGTAGGGAATATTATTCACCATAACCTTTTTTTGTTGCAAATTTGTGGAAGTTATGCACAACTGTCAACAATATTATGAACAGCACTGATAAATCATGTTTAAGTATAATGAGTAGTTACATGAATGAAATTATGTATTGTTACATGAATGAAATTATGTATTGTTACATGAATGAAATTGTGCTGGAGGTTCTGGAAAATGTGTTCTCTCATGAGAGAATTCTCTTTAGGACAGTTTCACAGACATGATAAAGCCTAGTCTTGTGGCATTAAATCAAAGGGTTTGTGTGACTGAATCACAATTTGAAAGTGAATTACATTAGATATGCAGAAATCACAGGAAAATCAAGTGGGTTGTTTTAATAAAGGATTTAAAATTAAAAGTTTTTCTTAGCGGTCTAAGTGGTTAAAGTGCTAAAATCTTATTGCAAATTGGCACAACTTTTGTCCTTGAGCATCGATGTCCAAAAAGGTTTGTGGGGAACTCTACCCAAACACTGATTGAACTTTGCTGAAGACTGGCCCTCCAGTGGTGTTTTAGCACTTTAGGTGATTGGATATATAACACTACACATATAATCCTTTTTATAAACTCAACACATATGATACGTAATGTTCTGTAAGATATAATTTCCTTTCAAATTATATCAGGACTGAAGTTGTGCTCCCCTGCACTTTTATTTAGGAATAGGATTGTTAGCCCTTTCTAGATTCTGGACTCAGCAGCACCAGACACATAATTCAAGGTTTTCACAAAGATTTTAGCTGGAATATCACCACAAAAAATACTTAAGATCTTACCTACAATCATCCTTTAAAAAAAAACGACATGCATTTCTTCCTGTGTCGGGTTACGTAAAAGCTCTTGGGAGCCTGGTTTGCTGATTAAGGCACTTCACAGCATTAAACCTGAGCTTGAGTATGTGAAAACGCACCACAAGCTTGTGGGAAACCTGGGGAGTAGAAGCCTGAGGTCTGAGAGCTCCGCATGCTTTCGGACCACAGACGGCATTGGGCTTTTCCACTCTGCCATTGGGCTTCCCAAACTCTTTCCAAACCAACAATGCAAATTTAGCCCTGCTGCTTTTCTTTTCCACTCGTTAAAGTGCAGATCCCATGTCGTCAGATTTCACCCTGAAACAATAGAGAAAAGTGCCAAGTCAGCTCTCCCTCTGGGGCAAGCACCTCCAGCCATTTATCACGTCATTTTATGGGCTGTTGGAAGAGATTTCTCAGAACAGACTTGGAGGCCGTTCACCATGTCTGTACACATTCGCACGTGCCCTGGAGATTAGTCACTCACTGCTGCTCTTCGGTCTCTCTCACATTTACACTCTAGTGATAAAGAATGGTCCGGTAAAGAAATTGAAAAAGACTGAGCGGCTTTTTTTTTTTTTTTAACCTCTTCTCTATTAGCCTTCTCTGTAGCACAAATAAAAAAATTAAAAAAACAAGGGGGCACACAGTGTCACTGATGTGAATCACCAAAACCTTTATGAGTACTATTAGCGTCCTTCTAATTATATTAAGCCCATCATCAGCTGAGAATATAAGAGCAAAAAGTGTCATAATATTTTATTAATGTATATAAAACCTGGGGCATCAAAAAAAAGTACCCTCATTCAGCTTAAGGTTTAGTTTTTTTCTGAAACAGTCGTGTGTTAATATAATAAGATTAAATGCATATTTTAAATGCTAGCTCTCGCACACATGTATAGTGTGAGAAAGAAGAAGCACAGACAGGAAAAAGCAGGTAAACATGTAAAGAAAAAGGTGCACCATAGTAAACAGAAAGCTTTCTGTGTCTCACAATAATTGTATAACATGATTTGTGCATTTTAATCAGATGTTGTCATATGGCAATACAAAAATAAAAAAAAGGCAGTTTTGAAGCATAATTTCTCGGGGGTTTCTAATCAATTCAGCAATCTATACAACTGATTAACATCTGGAGTGGATTACTTATAAAAGATGACTGTACTTGCTATCCAAATTTATAGAAGGCCAGTGATTATTAATTTGGACTTGAAGCATGAACCTTCAGTCTGCTATGTCTAGTCTGGTGCATTCTGGTCTGAGTAACCTAGAATAAATGGAAAAAATATTAGCTTTCAGACTCCTCTGTCCCCAAGGTTTCAGAAAAATAATGGCAGATGAAGATCAGACATTCACCCAGTGACGTCCTGATTGTCCCTAGAACAGCATGAGACCATGGCTAGGGGGAAAACAGAAATGCCATTAACTGTTCTGCACGCAGAACTGAGACCTTCACAACTTTTCCAGAAATACCATCATTCATAGCTAATAAAACGGACATAGATGGATTGTTTCATGCTTCATTGACTTGACATATCAATCTTTTTTTCCCCCAGCAGACATATGGGCTTCTTCCCAAGTCTGCATGCTATTCCAACTGTTTGTTATTCAGCTTATTGCTTTTCAAGGCAGAAAATAGTGGGATGAGACAGTCTGTTTGATTGCAGGGTAAGTAATCACTTAATAGTCCTTGAATAATTGCCACTATTCATTCTGAGCCTTGTGAAAAGTTGAGGTAAGAAAGAAGTTTGCTCCATATGCACGTAGGGATAAAAAACATAATTATGCAATAGCCAGAGCGTTTGCATGGAAGGAATAGGATTTATTTTCTCTTATTTTGATCACCCAATTTATCTAATTCTATCTAACAACTACAGGGCTGAGGACCACACACATACACACGTATGCATGCACACACATGTACGCACATAGGCCATAATGGGTTCCTTGGCTTTTGTTTCAGTCCCTTCCAGGCCTTTAATATATAGAAGATATTCCCTGGAAGACCTAGTACAAATATGGATATATTTATCTACATCTGGCCTGCGTTAGAACCCAAGACACAGGAGATTCTGCATTCCATTAACAATTTTCTACTTAAAAAGAAAGAAAAAAGAAAATCTTCCATATTCAGTTCAAAAGTGAATTGGCAGTCCTATACCACTTACTGAAACCAAAATTTTGGAAGTGATTTGGGAATAAGATTAGACTCAACATCTATTTTGGGTGAGTGAAATGTAAGAGTTGGTTCTGCCTTTGTTAAACAGATTGCAGTTTAATAGAGGATCTCAGGGTTTTGGATTAAATTAGGGTATTTTATGACAGTATTAACATCAGAAAGCAACTCTGCCTCCATGAAATTCAAGCAGCTTGTAAAAAGAGGTAAAACAGTTTGGTTTGTCTTTTAAAAAAGAAATGCTGCATTCTTTTACAGCTGACCTGTCCTTGTTCTGCCTTGAAATTTTGTTTTCAGTAGATTATAGAAGTTTTATCCTACATAATCGTTATACCTAATGAGACTCCCTGGTCTGAATGGTCTAAACTGTGGGCTTGGGTCTGAATTAGACAGCTGGGCTCGGGATGAAAGGTCGATGATTTATCTTCTGCACCAGCAGGAAGTGGGGGTATTGATGGAACAGTGCATTCTTCTTCCTCCACTTCCATGGCTGTGGTCACCTTGAGAAAGGCACCTAACCCACAACTGCTCCCTGGACACTGAGACAATGGGTTTTCCATCCACCAAGTTTTTGCAAATTTTGAAAATGCACATAAAAAGCCTGAAAAAACAACTAAATTCTGAAAACACACAAATGTTACAAAGGAGTTTTACACTAAAACAAAGTGAAAAGAGTGATGGAAACAGTTTTTAGTTTAGTTTAGTTTAGAAGATTTATTCATTTCATTATAAACAAAATACAATTTTACAGAAAAAGAAATATACAAATCACAAATAAAATGAAAGGCAGCAGAAAGAAGAAAAAAAATATCTGCCCCTTTTATCCCAAAAATATTTAAGAACAATAGTAAATTTTGAAAAAACAAAACAAAAAACAAACAAACAAAAAAAATAGACAAAAAACATAAAATCCTTCTCAAACAATTTATATAGTTACACATTATACTATTTCAACTAGAAAAAAAAGACTGTCTCTATGAGCAATCTGATCAGGACACACAGCTTTTTAAGGTTGCTTTACACAAATTTCAGATTCTCACTGCTCTTTTCGAACTGTCCATTACATTTGCACTCCCAAATGTATAATAGGTGCTGTCACAGTGGCGTAAGGATTATAGAAATTATTTGGTGGGCCACTGCTTGTTCTATCTTTAATCTAATCTAATCCTTTCTGCTGAAATTCTGTAATTGAGTGTAATGTTTGCCAAATATTTGAATGAAAATTGGACCATAGCACACATTTACACACATGCAAAATGAATAATCTTTAAAATTGATGATAAACTCTGACTTTACGCATTTTGACACACAATGTGTTGTATACTACATGAGATAATGTTTTAGCCAAACATCTGTAAATCTTGTACAAAACATTATAAACACATTTGTGGCTACTAATAGGTAAACTGCATACAATCAGACAGTGGAAGGAGGCCAAAACCAACCAACCAACCAACCAAAGCGGCAGTAAAACACAGTTTGGCCAGGGTGCCATGTCTTATTTTTCATTTTTTGGACAGACAGCTGCAAACATCAGAATGTGTGCTTTGGCCCTTAGCTGTAATTACTTTTAAGCTTGAGCTGCCTTTCACTTTGAAATATTCCTCTCTCTCTCTCTCTCTCTCTTTTGAAGTGATCTAACAGGCACTCACTGGGTTTGCCACTGTGTGTCACTGTGGATCTGAAAACTGCCTCTCAGCTATGAGGGGTGTGGAAGGCAGAGATGCCAAGTTGTCCATTCACATGAAATCTCTCTCTTTCCCTCCCCCATTGTTCGTAACTCATATCTTAAGTCTTTCAGTCACAGGGTCAGTGCACGTGGTGAATGCTCTTTTTTCACTACTACACCTAAACATGTGGTAAACTCCACAAAACCTAATATCTCTCACAAGTGATCAATCAGACTAAGACTCTAATATTTGTACAATGAACAAGTTAAATGGAAGTAGAGGTGGGTGGATTACAGGAACAGGGCTTTCCTCTTTCTCTCTCAGCATTTACAGCTGAGGTACCCCAGAGTAAAGCACACAACCCCTAATTGCTCTCTGGGCTGCCCACTGCTACAGGTGTGAATTCTCTTAGGTTATTCTCCATTTGGGTGAAAGTTAGTGGGAGTGGGAAACCATATCACAAGAAAAATAATAATAATATTCTGCAAAGCTGCAAGAGTGGATATTTACATTTATGCAGAATAAGTAGGATGATAAACATTTTCCTTATGATTTTTTTTATTTCTCTTAAATATATAGAATAAAATATATAAAATATTTAGTTTTCTTAAAAGATCTCATTCCTTCGTTTTTCATTCATTTTAAAATGTGTAGTTGTGGTCTCTAGTATGAATTAATGCTATGTGAGTTTTTTGGGGGGAAAAAGTGCTCTGGTGTTTCTGTATAGCCCTGCTTTATTTTACTGAATTAGTAGTCTCTGAAGAAAGACAGGATTTCGGCTCTTGCTCATGAATATTCATACATGCAAACATATTGCCTCTGATTGGCTAACAGCAGTGCAGCAGAGAACGCTACTTACCTTACCCCCACAGTCAGTTTTACAGCTCTAAAACTCATAGAGATGTAAAGATATAGCACTGAGTGCTAGGTAAAATTAACCCTTAAACTCCCAGAGGCCGAGGGGCCCTTCACCCATGTCCCCCCTGCGCTGTTTGTGGGCGGTCCTGAGCTAAGGTAGGCGAGGCTATGAACTCACGAGTTGATGTTTACTGCAAACAATAGAGGCTGAAGAACAGTTTTCATGTGCAGCATCATATACAACTCAGAGAGACCTGTAGTATTTCACAAAGAACAAGAAAAAGTAGATTTTAGCAGAAGGAGACCTTTAAATGAGTCAAATGTTTTTTTGTTCTCCCCACTCATGTTTTATCCACCTGGATTCCCACTTTAAATGGGAAATGTGTGTGTGTTTGTGTGTTCTCACTGCTATGGATAGGTTAAATACTGAGGTCAAATTCAGTTTTACTGCTCTGTAATAGCTGCAAAAGTGTGTTTCTAATTTTGGGGCACACTAGCTAGTTTCTTCAGTTGCCTGTGTTTCTAGCCTTGAGAGGAAGAGTGTGAACTATCGATGCACAGAAAAATACATAAATAGGCAAGTTATTGAAAAAAAGCATGCAGAAATAAAATAGTCCCAGGCGTGTTATTCGATTACACGCATTCTTTATCATTCGCTCCCACAAGGCGGAAATAATAGCACAACTGTTGGAAAATGCTGGGTGTCTAAAAGCTATTTTGCTGTCTCATTCTATGGCCTGGAGAAAGTGATGTGAAGGTCTGAAATGCGTCCTTTCTGGCTCTGATAAACGTGCAGTGTCCAACTGCTTAACGAGACTTCATGACTCATATTTATGAGAGGCACTCTGTGATCTGTAGCCTAAGCTGTTGGGTCCATGTGTTGCTCTGTGGTACATGGTGTACAAGCATAATCATTTGGCCAACTTTTAAAGATGGTGATTGCACCTAGATCATCGGTCTGACACAAGTTAATCTTTGTCTCATTTGTCAAATGAGAGCATTTTTCCAGACTTTTGTTGACTCTTTTCAATAGTTTTCAGACAGATATTTTTGGATTTCTTTTTTAAGATTAGTGAGGATTAATCTGCGCTCAGCAGTGGAGGTCTATCAGTACATTTGCAACTGTTGAGTTCAACAGTGCAAAAGTTATTCCATACAGTTGAGGAGTATTAGAAATGAGCAATGGAGCAATGTGTCCCAGAGAAATGTGCCTGATCTCCAGAGAAATGATAAAACGGCTAGATGTTTTTGTCCTCAAGGTACTTACTTCTCGAAGATAACTCACTCAGAAGGAAGAACACTGTCATAACTGTCATATTTTCCACAATATATGAACAAAATGATGGGCTCAAGATTTAAATACTAGGCATACCACTGACATGGTATAGAGTCTGAACAAACTGTACACCAGCAAGGATGGTGTGTTTAACAGGGCTGTGTATTGATAGTGAAAGCAAAGTATAAGCAATATTTAATCAAATTTTAGAACAAGGGAATCTGAAGAGACAACGTAAGCCACTGTTTGCCACAAATCTGTATGTAATTGTTAAAGATGTATCTTGTGTTTTGGCACACAAGCACAACCGTTGTAACATTTAGACTCTGAATGGGTTGTATGATGTATATTTTATAAGGATATATTTTATAAGGATCTGGAGGAAAAAAATGTACTTCAGAAATAAACAGAATAATTATGGTAAAGTCTGCACATGTAGCAGACTGCACATCTAGTAAATTATCTAAATATTCTTGAGCTAAACAAGTTGTCTTTTCTCAGCGGGAGCCAATATGTCTCTGGCTTACGAATAAAAGAACTCTCAGTTCATTTATTAAAATCTGACAACTCTTACTTTCTACTATCTTCTGCTCCTTGTTTAATATTCAAATAATGATATGATACAATTTAACTCGTTACATAAACATTTCTTCACTTGCAATCCCCGAAAATAAGCCTGCTGTAAAAGGAAAAGGAGGAAAAAGAAGCAGAGAAGAACAAAAGCAGTTGCTTTTGGCTCCAGAGATCTGTTACAGTTCAATCAATCACTTCGCTTTAGGACTATTGAAAACCACAGACTCATTTTCTCTGGTTTGGAACTGAGAAACAAAGTGTTCATTGATGATCTCCCAGCATATTTATCCAAACTTCAAACTCCCCAAACATAACTGGCTCATTTAAAAGCAATAGAAAAATCAGACTTCTTATTAATTACGCTGTCAGTTGCTGTTTTTTCAGTTGCACAGGTACAGGTGATGGCACGGTGACAAGTTATCCAGCTATCTGGAAAGATATTTTATGCTTTAGTAATTGACATAAGAATTACACAAAAACTAAAAAAAAGAACTGATTCAGACTGAAAATCTTTTCAAACATAAATGCACTTCACGCGATAGAGAATTACAGTGGTGGATAGTTTAGCCTATCATGGAGTGACTCATTACATTACATTTGGAAGACGCTTTTGTCCAAAGTGAAGTACAAAAGTAATAGAAGTTAAAGGTAAAACATCTTCAGATAGGGCCGAAAGGAGGTCAAAGGGAAATAATGGGATAGAGGAGTGAAGGAGGGGAAGGAGGAAATGAGTTTAGAAGTAGTGTGTTAGTTAGAGGTGTTAAGAGAGTAAGTGCTCTTTGAAGAGCTCTGTCTTCAGGAGTTTCTTAAAGATAGCGAGAGATTCTCCTGATCTGGTAGTGGAAGGTAGTTTGTTCCACCATTGGGGAACTCTGTATGAGAACAGTCTGGATTGCTTTGTGTGAATGTTTGTTTGGTAAAGCGAGGCGACGTTCACTGGAGGAGCGCAGTGGCCGGGAGGTAGCATAAGCCTTTAGGAGTGATCAGTGCAGGTAGGAAGGAGCTGTTCTGTCATCACCTGTCATCACCACAGAACTGAACCCCCACCCCACCCACCACTCACCCAACACACTCACACAAAACTAAACTGTACACCCCCCCCCCTTTACACTCACAAGAACTGAACTTCACCCACACACACACCCAGTCAGCACACAGAGGCTGACATGACTTTATTTGCTGCACTCTTATAAACTATAACCTCAGTAACTGCTGTGATTATATATGTTCTATATGTTACAGTATGTCACACATCTCTGCACCTTATCCCCACTATACACTTATTATACCGTATCGGTACTGCACTGTCCTGTCTTTAAATTGTCTCGTCCTTTGTATTTATTGTATTTATTGTTATTTAGTGTTATAATTTTATAATTTTATGTTGCACTGTCGTCACTCCTGCACTTTATGTTGTCTATTGCTTGTTGTTCTATGTTGCACCATGGTTCCGGAGGAACGTAATTTCATCACACTGTGTACCTGTACTCAGATGTAATGACAATAAAAGCCTCTTGACTTGACTTGACTTGATATACACACACCTACCTCAGCTCCGGTGGGGCTTGTTAATGGACTGATTAGTCAGATGGTGTGTGTTAGAGGTCAGGGAAACGTTAAAATGTGCAGAGTAGGGGGTACTCCAGGACCAGGTATGGGAACCACTTAGATGGTCACAAGACATCACATCACATCACATATGGGACCATTTGAGACTTTAAGCTCCACCTTTAAATTACATCACTGGGACGCTTTTGTGTGTTAAATATTCTCAAAGTTGCTCCTAATTGGTGCATGTAAATAACTCCATCTCTAAAATCATGCTAATCTTAAAACATCAGCATAAAAAGGACCATGTGGAGTTGTGAGTAATTAAAACAAGACCTTAAATTTTGCAATAATCAAGGCAGAGAGAGAGGCCAGTAGACAAAAACTGCAATAATTGAAGGCAGGGTGGATCATTTGGGTAGGCTCAGAAAACAGAGTTAATGTACTATAAATTATCAAAACAACAACAACAGGCAAACACACATAATTCTTATAACTCTTGTTAGCGTGAGTGTGACAGCAATTGCTATATATCGTAGCTGTTTGGTTATCAACTAAGGAACAGGAGAGTATTTGTTTAAAGGATTAATATGTATTTAATTTTACTGAACTGTACTGTATTAAATTAAAGTGATCAGGATGTGTCATCAGATATTACGGAATCATGTTAAGTTACAGTGAGGAAATCGGTCTGTATTTTTGGCCTCTGATCCCACTCACTCCCTATGCAAGGTTTGTAACATAATATATGCTGCATTCTTCTAAAAACCTCTCCATTCCCAGACAAAGAGTAAAACACAAGTAAATACAGACAATGTGTTTTACACATGGAGATTGCTTGGAGCCCAGAAGGACTACAAGACAGATGCCTAATTGGTCATTTTCTCCTGAACAGTAAAACACTGAGCTTCAGATAGGGTTAGCGGACCTTAGCTTGATAATTCATCACAACCACAGGCAGGAACACATTTATTTTAACATTTGATTATCATATTATATTTAGTGAACAGGCCACACCACTCTATTACTGTATTGCCAGCGACCTGCATGAGTTCCTGAACTCATCTTGCACTGGTTCATGTTGGTTCAGTGTCCTCAATCTGGCAATGCTCCAAAATCATGTGGAATAAATGACACTTTATTTAGACTTCTACTGAAACTGAAGAAAGACTTTTCCTTCTCATGCAAAGCTGCCATTTTGGAGATGCATATATTTGCATGGCAGCGATGATATACTTGTAAATCTGCTCAGTCCAGTGGTGTAAACTAAACAGCCTGTTCTGTAATCTATGCAATAAAAGGCACTGTTTAGCGTGTGTAGTATATTTTCCTATAAACAGAAACTGTTTTGCTTTTATAAACAAATGTAAAGTTGTGCCTCGCTAGCGACAGATTTGTGGTTCATGTTGAATGCTGTACAAACTTAAAGTGGCCACATGATTGTGTTGTCACTGAGTTCATGCTGTAGAGAAATGCTGCCAAAATAATCCCTGGCTTTCAGGCTCCATATTTCATATTCTCCTTCATGATATGATGTGTTTCCCTCTATTGTTTTCCCTGTGGGGAAAGAATTAGCATCCAGGCTAACTCTGTTGAGTCTGGCTGTGGTTCAAGAACACGTGCAGAAAGAAACCTGTCTTTTGTAAGGTGTTAACGCTGTGACAGCTCATTCACCAGAGAGCGATTGGACATGCCAGTTACTCTACCGCTGCCAGAGGCTATTACAGAAGACAGTGCAGACAAATATTGACCCAAATTATTTACCCTCTTGATGTTTTTTTTTAACACATGGGTCATTATGACAGGAATTCTTTAGTGTTAAAGTAAAAGTGTCCAACAGGGAAATAATTTGATGCATTACAGTTATTCATTCACAGTTGGCTACTTCTTCTCTTTCTCCGCTGGGCCTTTGGTCATAGAATGTTTCTATTGGAGAGACAGCAAAGAAGGAGCAGAACCACAAATAAGCAGCAACACAAGAGGGACACATGGCTTACACTATATTTCATAATGTGACAAATTAAGCGTGAACAGATTCGTCCAACTATTTGGCAGAGCGGCCCAAAGAAGAATTTCCAGCCTGCTGTAAATATTCTTAAAATGTCTGGAAAGTTAACTTTTCATTGTAGCAAACTTGAATTATGTTTGTTTACTTTTCCTGTGGTCTGTAAAAACGTCCAGTCTGCTACCTGACTGTACCACTTAATACCGTTATAATTCCACAAATTCCCCAGTAATGTAATAAAACCAAGAAGTGTAATATAGTTATGCACTTAACTATCAGTAATCTAATACCTTATTATATATCATGTTTTAGGTTGATGTGTAATATATACACTACATATATTAGTGCTGGCGATATGGGAAAAATCATATATCACGGTATGTTTTTTTTTAATATCAAGATAACGATATATATGATTATATACCACATTTGAGTATGTTTTCAATTATTCTTTGAAAAATATGACAAAATAATATAATTGCTTACTTTTTTTTTCAACTTTATTTCAAAGTGCAATTAAACCAAACTTTCACAAATGAGAATTACTACCTTTTAGTGCAGCAATATATATATATATATATGTATTAAATGAAAAAGTTGATGCAGTAGTTTTTTTTTTTCAAAATAACAGGTATTTAAATTGAGTTATCAAAATAAACTATTAACAATTAACAATTTTTTTAAAGTGTCCGTCAAATAATGAAAAGCAGAGTCATGTTGCAAAACCACATTATAAATATATATATATATATATATATATATATATATATATATATATATATATATATATATATATATATCAATTATATGGAATGTATTATATTTTCTGAGGCTGTTCAATTTAATTACACTACTAGGTCTTTATTGGGAGTTAGAAAAAAAAAATCAAGGATGTAAATTTTCACAAATGCTCAGTAAACTGTGTGATATTTCAAAATGGCTAGGTATTGAGATTATAAATCTTCATATCCACTTTGTCCAGTGTAGGGTTACGTGGCAGTAGGGACAGCAAAGATGCCCAGACATTGCCGTCATCCCCAGGTGTTTCCAGTCTAGATATAAATAGGAGATTGTAGGTTATAGGAGATAATTACTACAACAGGTTGTGGATCTTCCCTGGGTTCTTTGGTTGCTGCCGGAACAGACACCAACAAGCATTTGGCCAAGGCTGCATACAGCTGCTTCCACAACGGAGGTCCTGAATAAGCTCCATTTGGACTTAATGTCCTCAAACTCCTTCGAAATATGGAAGAAGCTTTCTTGGAGATGAAATAATGTCAGACAGAGAGTCCTCAGCCAGCTATTCCCAGAAGGCTGATATTACTTATTTGGTCACTTGTCTGCAGTTATTACCCCACACCTGGCTCCAGGGGTAGGTACTGTCCTGTACTACCAGCATGCTTGGTGGCCGTTTATTGTTTCTTAAGGTTATTTGGGGAGGTTGTGTTGTTTTCTAGGGGATTTTATGTATTGTATGGGTTTATTTGCTTTGTGTGGTGTTGGTGATGAGGGTGCATAAGAGTCTCTATCAGTGGGCCTCCATTTTAAGAAAGAACCACTGCTCGGTGTGGTTATTCCTCTCTCTCTCTCTCTCCCTCTCTCTCTCTCTCTCTCTCTCTGTGTTAAAATAATGATTCTGAACAGGACTAAAGATTGGCCCAATTTGTCCACTCCCAGCAACACTGTATTAGTCTTTTTTGTAAGTATGTTTTTAGATTTTGTTAGTTAAGATCTTCACCCCAGGCCTGTTTGCTAGGGGATACTACCCCCCAGGAATGTATATATAGCTCCTGATATCCTAAAAATAGAGCAATCATTAGACCAATCAAGCCCTTCGCCAACATGACAAGGCCCATATCCATTTTCTGACAAAAACTAAATATACACCTATCTTACATTATTTAATCTCAGCCCAACTTTTTGTCATTATACCCTACAAAGGACATTCTGGTATTAATTCTTTGATTGTTTTATTGGCATGACCCATTGCTACGACCCCAAACTATTATTACAAAACAGCATATTGTATATGTTCCTGCTTGAGCAAGGCCAACAAAAAGTCATTAAATGTTATTATTTTTCCATTTACTGGCAAAAAGACAGTAAAGTAACCTTTGCACACAACAAAGAGAATAGTGTCCACTAAATAACGCCAGATTCAGTAAAAGCAACCCAAGACGCAAATTACAATTTGAAACCTAATTGAGGAGAACATCTTGCACAATCTATTCCACACAAAATCACAAAAATCCCTTGGATTGCTATGATCATTAAACAGAGCTTGGGTAAATGTGGAAACAGGAATCTCTGGCATATGCCGGCCGTAATAAATTCTCTTGCCACAAGCATAAACTATAATATCATTAGTCACATAAGGAGTGAGTGGGGACAGGGCACAATCAGCTAATGTTTACGCTCCGACAAAATGATAAGAATGAAGTTTGACACGTCGACAGAACCAGGCACAGACCTCAATCACGTTTCCAATTATGGCATAAAATCAGAAACAACACAGTCCCCTTCTCTTAATGCTTAATGCAAATACTGGCATTCTTGATTATAGAGCGGGCCTACATGAAAGACTGCCGTAGTAGAAGTAATTTTAATGCCCCTTGCATGTGTACTCCTAACAGTAGCCTACATAGTATAATCACACTCAAATCACTTGTTTAATCAATGGCTTTTTAAATCAAATACATATGTTGATACCATTAGGTTGGGAGGAAAAATCAGGCTGTGTTTGTATTGCATAGAATTCTACAACAGTTATTTAATCATATATTTGTTTTCTCTGGCCTGATTAAAAAAACTGCCAGGTCGCCGAGTGGTCCAGCGGTCTAAAGCGCTACCACCATAAGTGGGAGGTCACAGGTTCGAACCCCGCTTATGCAGCTTTGCCATCAAGCTGCCGGCGCTCAGAGGGAGCACAATTGACCTCGCTCCCTCTGGTGGGTAGATGGCGCTCTCTCCCCACATCACTTCTAAGGTGATGTCTGCAGCACAGGGCGTCTGTGAGCTGATGTATCGGAACCGAGTCACCGCGCTTTCCTCCGAGCGCGCTGTGATGCTGCTCGGCAATGCTGCATCAGCAGCAGCTCGAAAAGAAGCGGTGGCTGGCTTCACATGTGTCGGAGGAAGCATGTGTTAGTCTTCACCCTCCTGTTGTGTTGGGCCATTACTAGTGATAGGGAGAGTCCTAATGAGTGGTTTGGGTAATTGGCTGTGTAAATTAGGGAGAAAATTAGAAAAATTTGAAATAAAATTATATAAATAAAAAAAACTGCCAGACAAAGAGAAACACAAATAGACAACATAAAGCAACCCAGAGTACAAATTCAATAATCAAATACTGCATGTCCAAAAGTCCAAAAGGCAAAAAAACTGAGAGACAAAACAGGATCAAAAAACAGAGACAGGTTAACAATAAAAGACACTTGGCATGCAATGGGTGTAGTTGGCAATACTTCACAAAATCAGAATGATGCAACCTGGTTTATAAACACAGAAGGTAATTGAGACACAGAAAGAATTCTGCTCCAGAGACTTTGTTTAACTACATAAACTGGCTAATCTGATGTCTTGATGTCCATTATGCCAATAAAATAGAAGGCCAGACTACAAAACTCTCTTACCTTGGCAAGATTTCTTACGTTTCACAGCCATAAGCTGCTTCCTTAAAATTGTTTCTTTGAAAGAGAAAATGAAGATTCATAAAGAAGCCAGCATATTACAATTATCAACTAGAATCAGCATTATCTGATAACTGCTTAGATGTTGGAAAATATAAGAGGTATGTTTGCATGGATATCAAAACTTTACTTTTACTTTTTAAAAGTAGAATCTATTCAGGTATCTCAATTAAATCAGCTGCTTCAAGTTGACTAGATTTTAGATATGTTATTACTAGGTATTATAATTTCTCCATAAAAACACATACAAAGTTTAATAACCAATATTGTCCTATTTTTAGTATGAGCTCTTTATGTTAACGGCAGCACTGAATAATTCAGAAGTCACTTCCTTGCTGTGTGCTTGCAGTGTATTTTCACTCCAACAGAATAACACTGCTTCCATCTTTTTTCACAAATAACCAAGAGTACTCCGCTTGACACACACACACACACACACACACACACACAACTTTTCCAAAAGCTACAGCTCAGTGACGCTAGGAGTGGGTGGTGGAGCAGAGCAGAGGATGGACACTACGCTACGGGAGGAATGTCCTCTGAGAGAAGTGTGAAATGCAGACATCCAGACTTACATCTAATTTGACCTTCATTTCTCGTAACAGCGTCGTAGTCATGGAACTTACACATTGCCTAGGGAAAGACATTTGCATTTTTGAGGGGGAATGACTAAAGTGTCGAGCTATTCCCATTCATGAGGCCTGGTGGACAATTTGGACAAAGTCCATTCACTTTTATGGTCCTGCAGATGTGTCCAGTTCTGTCTGGGGGTGTTGTAAATATGTTCTTTGATGACGCCGTTGGGCTCCAGGGTCTAGTGACCTACCAATGATCTTTGAACATGAAACATGGGACATGAAAGGACTCAAAAAACAACTCCTGTGGTTTAAAAATTAAAGCAGCAGTTCCATATTTTCTTCAAGATTGAAACGTTTCTAAATTGGAAAAGGATCAAATATTAGAATTAATAGTATCAGTGTCCTGCCATGCCTATACCTGAAATGCCTTATATATTCAATATGAAAACAGTGTGATCTGGTACATTTGTTGGGTTGGCTCCGCCCCTGTCTCCAATGTACGACAGAATCTGCAGAGCCCAGATGTATCAAGTCCTGGGCCGATGACGAGGCCTACGCCAAATACTCTACCAGAAGAGACTGTCTCTATGTAACCTCTTTATAATATGTATCTTTGCTTTGCTAAAAAATGTTAAAACATTAAATAGTTCAACTAACAACATTTCTTCTGGAGTCGTAATAGTAAAATTACTGTTCCCCACAACCTGACTGGTAAAATTCATACATAAGGCACACCAGATTAAAAGGCACATAGACTATTTTAAGTGCGAGTTAAGTTAAGTGTGAAAAATACAGTATGTAAGTTTAAAATGTAACTGTTCACAGTTCTTATCTATGCTCGTGTTTCTACCCACTGATCATTCTTAAAGTAAGTCATTAAGTGTTAAGTGTTATTTTCTTTTCAAAGCAATTTACTGCAAACAGTGTAGAGACCCTTCGTTTGAAGTGAGATTTAAAACATTAACAGTGAAAGCAATTGGACAATATAGTATAACTTTATAAGGAAACCACACCAAAACAGATAATAAGCTGCTTTTACTTGCATTAAGGCAATATAAGAACAAAAGGCTGATAAATAATAAAACAAGCAGCACCTTTAAAGCTACAGACAAAATCATGAATGTACATATCTCCACAAGTTTGCCACAGGTGCGTACTACCAAAAATGTATGCTAATAATAAATGATAATTGGGCTGTGACTTTTTTCAGACGTCTTTAAATCTCATACGTCCATGAAGGAACAACAGCAAAGGCTAGTAAAGTGTTTACAGAGGCTCCAGAACACTGCTGTTAATTGTTTCCAGTGAAGACTACAATAAATTCCTAATTCCTTCCAGACTTTTGCTAGGATTTTTTATTACATGCTTTAAGCCGTTCCACTAAAAGTCCTAGGACGTATTTCTCAAAAAAGATTAAGCCTAGTCTTTGACTAAATTGAAATGACAAGCAGCAATCTCTATCAGAAGTCATGTTTAATATTTTCATGGCCAAACCATACCTTTGGGATTGTGGTAAGTTATCGGGCCAGATGATAGGCCACTGTGCAAAATAACAACAGCCCACAACTCACGCATACTTCATTAATCCATAATATGTCTGCATGGACTTTTTCAACTCGGAAAGCTAATTCCCGTCTGAATGATGTCATGCTTTGTGCCAGGAAACCCACTCAATCAAAGTGATAAAGAAATAAAGCTGTTTCTAAATTGAATCAGCTGTAATCCCCATCTGCCAGGATCATCAATGAAGGGTACAGGGGTGTCTGAACAGATGCAGCAGGATGATCTCAGCACAAATAAAAATGTGTGAACACAGCGAATCGGAGAAGAATCCAGTCTTGCCCACGTGCTCTCCCACTAGCAGGACTCTTGCTCTCTGGTGGATCTGTGGGAGTGTGGTGATGTGGTGAGCGGGACCACAGTGGTGTAGGCAATAGGTTAGATCTTTGCCAAAGGTGTAATCTATTTGGCAGATGGTCCCGCAGCCACACCACCACACACTTACTCATCACAGCCCAGAACTGAACCCTCTAATATACGTGGGTGCTTAGAGCATCTCAATGAAAGTGATTTCCAGCCTGCACAAGTCCGTCAGTGATTACTTTTGCAGCGAACAGCCGCTGGTGGCCCGATTAACCGAACTGAACAGAACTGAACAGAACAGGGAAGCCTGGAGGAAGTGATTTTAACATCTACTAGAGTCTAATCCTATTTAAGTGAAAGAATAGGTCAGCTGCCTTCAATTATGGTATCAGCGTGGATTTGATTGACACAATGTAGAAGCAGTGACACAATTCAGAAGCAGTGAATTTCCATCATGACATTTTTTCCGAACATGGAAAACTGAGGCCCTCAAAAATAATGAACACTTCCTGTACGTGAGAGTTTAGTTTCACTGAAATCAGTAGTGATTGTGCATTGTGCTCAGTTTTTGATTAAACTATGCTCACAGGGCTCAGAAGAGCAAATTTTAAAGCCATCAAGTGTATTCTCATGTCAATCACCACCATTACAAAGAACACTCCCAAACTGTCCCAGCACACTTCAAAAACAAGGAGCTGTGGTTAAACTAAAGCCAAGAGATTTTGCTGAAGACCAAATCAGGGGAAAAACATCTGTCAGAAAAATTTTCCTGTTTTTTGACCACTATTGTGTGAACAGATCTCTGGGTTCCTTTCAAGATTAAACACATATGCTGCTACAAAAGCATGCAGTGCTGTGAAAACAGCACCCTAGCTTTATAATTAGATAAATATGGATTCGGCTGTAAAAATGCCAATATAATAAAAAAATCAATACAAAACATTACTGTTATTTATGTGTTTATGTGTGTTCATACACAGTAAAATCAGTGTAAACATTTTTAACAACTCTCAGTGTTCTTACAGCTAAAATACAGCTCCCCGCAGAGTTCAAATTCAACTCCCAATAGTTTATTCTGTCTCTTTGTTTCAAGGAATTTCGGGGTTTATGTTGTTTGTGGAGTTATGACTCATTTGTAGCACTGATTGAACATTATTCACCTTCTTGTTGTTGCGCTAAAAGTCGAATAAGAGTCTCCACGAAAGTGCTGGTGTATTATATGTGTATTTACATTGTCTTGTCATTGTCTTCACGGTCTCTCTTGTTCTGAATAACGAATCCATATGGTGCTGAATTAACTGTACAATATTGCCTTTTGTGATACAGTTTAACACTGTAGTGACTGGAACCATTTAACACTGTCAGTTTTACTCTCTATCTAATACCTGGTATAGATAATGGCTGCTTTTTTTGTTGTTGTTAAATCAGGTGTGCTGCACAACTTGTTGTGGTACTTGCTAATTATAGTATACATATCTATCACAATACTGGAATTATCTGCTAAAAAAGCAATAAAAAACAGTCATTTTATTATTAGAAGTTCAAAGCATTACATGTATTGAAATTAAATAGGTTTAGATTTAGCTGCTTTTACAGGACATATGAGAAACTCCCTGTGAAATAAAAGAAAATACTGTCAGAACAGCCGCCTAGTAGTTAAGGATCCATGCTTGCCGAGCTTTCCATTATATTATTGATTATTTTAAGCACTAAAATATATCATTTTGATACACAATGATTCTGTTACTCCAGCAAAGCAATTTTATAACATCTGGGTGTAATTTTATATCAAATATATTCTTGTACATTCCATCCAAAATGCCTAAGGCACCATCTGGTGAAAATTATCACATGAGTAAAACTGAAATGACAACTTTAGTGCAAAGCAGACATGATTTATCTTTTTCGCTATTTCCATACAAGAGCGTACTGCACCTCTCTTTACTCCGAAAATGTTTGCAAAGCAACAGATGGACCCAGACAGTGCGTCTCCCCAGTTCTGTTTTCCCTCATGTTTCTATGCTTCTAGGTGATGCTGTTTTCACAACACAAAAATCACCTGGAAATCTCATCAGGGCATGTTGATCTTGGATATTTATTCATTTACCTTCCAGAACTTTCCTACCACTTTGGCACTCAGGCAATGGCAGACTCACCACAAGAGGAAATCTTTGATATAATAACTCATTTCCGTCCAGTTTTTTCTATATGAAGTAATAACTTGACATTACTTCAAATAAGATGTTTTCAACAGAAAGTAAAAAATATTACAAAACTGATGATTTATCTCTTTTAAAATGTTCAGAGACAGGAAATTAGACAATTATTTTAACATAATGACTGTGAAATTGAAAAAGACTGCTTCATAAAAGTATATAGTTGCCCCTAAACTTGGAAATATTGCAAACCTACATCATAAAGCAGATTCTGAGAATTATTTTGTTTTACTTAGGAATGAAAATCATCTCATAATGATTTATTACGCAATAGCAAATGGTTACAATTTTTTTTTGTCTAGTTGTAAGTAGTTCTTCCGAGTAAAGGTCACATGTGGAGATTCTAAACCATGTCTGGATATCAACCTTCTCCTAATGTGAATTAGAGTTACACTGATGAAATGTTATCACAGGGGATGATTTGGAACACCCACACCTGTATATGTTGTGAGGCGTTACCTTGTTAGTGAGGCTGAAGAGTTGCCAGTGTGCTCATGGCAAAGCAATGTGAAGAATTATTGGAATTTGAGCGAGGTCTGATAGTGGGTGCCATGGATAGATGGAACCTTCCATTTCTAAAGTTTTGTGGAAATTTTGCATTCTTTAAGTCCCACTTTCACGTGTGTACTTGTAATATATAATAGATGACCTAACGACCCACAGTATACAGCCCAATGATCAGAACTGTGTGTGAGAACAGACAAGCAGCTCTGGCAGAAATCAAATCCACATTTAATGCAGGTTTAATATCAGATTAGTGAATTGATCTTTATCTTCCAGGGGACGTAGCAAGTCACGCGATACGATATTAGCTCCTGTTCCACGACATCTGGCAAGTCAGAGTGTTCCTCTACTGGAGATCATCACATTTTAATTTTGGAATAATCTAAAACAGTAACTGCACATGCAGGCTATATCCTGTCTTATGCATGTTCCACTGAATACTTGCCCATCCCTCACCCAACCTCTATTCTTCTCTTTATTCTTCTCAGAGTTGATTTTTACAGGATGTTCTGTTTCTTATCATTCACATTTTATCCCATAGTAGGTTTAATCCCTGTCCCTTATATGTTTACAGTAGATTTATTTTTCTACTGCATAAAATTACAGACATAATCGGTGTTGATCTGTACATTTTAGGATGTCTTTGCTGTTATAATTGTTTGTGGATGAGTAGAGATCTTTATGATATGTTCTTAGCAGTCTTTTTATACTGAGTACAGCAGTAGTATGTAATTTTTTGCAGTTTATAGTGACATGATCTTAATTCTTTACAGATAATTAATGCATTTGGAACACTTTTGACTGTTAATTTAGGTTTTTAAGTTTTTCATAGCAGGGGTAACAGACAATTACTATTTGTTACAGATATTTTCATAACATTACTACTTTTTATGCACATTTTTAACAGTATTTGTGGTGTTTTGTTTGTTGGCCTTTGCATTTGAGATATTATTTATTTATTTTTTTTTTTTTTTTACAGTGTAACCCAATGGTCCTGGGAACTGGACCATTAACTTGCTCATAAAGTTCTTTGCTCTTTTCCCTTACACAGGGTACAGTCCACCTCGAAAAAAACCAAAACAAAAAACAAACACACACAAATGGCAGCTGATGCACAGATTTAAACATAACAGCACTATTAAACCCAATACATTAATTAGAACCACGTGAGCACAGTGAATGTAACTAGTGATGAAGTCAGGGCTGAGTGTGAGCAGATCCAAAATGGAGCAGGAAAGACCAGGCTGGAGGGAAGCCAAAGAGGATGGGAGTCTTGGGGATCGTAGCCAGACCGATGTGGTCATGATAATTGTGTACCAGACTTTTGGTTCAGAGACACGTTTTAAAATCAGACACCTTTGTACCGTGCTCTAAGCAACAGCAATTAAAACACTTCCTTTCTGGATAATTCGTCCCTCAGCTCCCAGCAAACAGTGGCTAATTTATGAGGTTCTAACAGAGCTTGTATAGTGTTTTATGTATTGTCTCTGTCTGCAATCTGTTGTTTCAGCAGGCCCTTAACCTAACATGGCCTTTCTGAGCAACAAATAAACAAGGGCACTTCTGCCTTTAATTTTCCCAATTATGTCGGAGGAAAGCACACCGGCAGTGTGATTCTCTCCAGACAAACAGTGGTAAATAATGACAAATATTTGCGTAATTACTTTAATGTCAGGAACAGAACCCCTAAACTGTCTCAGGTGTGCGCCACTTCACAAACCCATCCCACGTGCTCGTAACTGTGAGCGACTGTGAAATACGGGTTCTGACTTGAGTTCACTGGTAAAGTGAAGTATGACAAAGTCAAATCTCAGTCTACTGAGCACCACCAGGTGTTTCTGGATGTTCTTTGGCTAGGGTTTCAGGAATGACTCTCGCTTACATTCCTTACGGCTGAAAAAGGGGTCGGAAAAATAAGGGGGGTTAGGGGGGATGAGACCCCTGATACAGGAAAGCCAGTGGATTACTCACTGCTTGGAACACAGTGGGAGAACCAGGCTTTATTTTCCAGCACCCACATTTCAAAAGGACAATGTCAATCTAAAAATCATAGAACATGTTCTCAAAGGACTACTGTTTAGCTCTGTTTGGATCTATATTAAAAGGTGTAAAACTGTATAAGTAAGGTATATAGCATAACTTTAAATATCTAATTATTCATTAAAATGAGCTGATTCCTTTCATTTTTATTTGACTTCAGGTATATTGCAGCTAAGGACAATGACTCTATTGAGTGTTTTTTTTTTTTTTTGTTAAAAAGGATAAGCAGGAAAAAGGAAACGCTGGGCTCAGTTAATCAAGAACAGTACATACTGTTTTAAGGAAAATATGCTCTGTAATACTAAAAACGTTTAAAGTAACATTTTTAAAGCACGATAAACACTCAAAAAAGAAGACTTTATACTACTACTATATCATATTTTCCAGCTTAATCAGAGCAAGCAAGATATCAGACAGGATGGACAACGAAAAGGTAGACAATTCTAGTGAAAATTGGCATTGATGAAAACATGGTTGACCTAGCTGTCCTATTATAAAAACAGCTAACAGGCTATTGGCCTTGTACAAACAATATTTATCTCCACATATTTAGGATGGTCAGGACATGATCTTAGTCTGGCTATCAGCAGCATGCCATCAAGTTTTATTATCCTAACCCAATAAGAGTATTGGCACCGGGCTGAGGTGGGCCATGTAACTTAGGCTAAAGTTGCTGTCTCACTTCACCACAAACGCCCTGAGATTGTCTCCACAGGAAACAGTTCTTGTTGTTGGATTTATTGTCAAATGTCGGACGTTTACATTAACTTTTCACTTATCATGGATGTAAACGTCTAACAATCACACTGATATTGGGTTTTTATTGATTTTTTTTTAAACTGTTTTTTTTACAAAGCTGAATGAGTGAACACCACACACTCAATAAAATGTTTTTTTTTTTTTTTTTGAAGGCTTTCTGAAGTCGACACATGATCAAATTTGTACAAACTGGATCAAAAACTATATGCACACACTTATACTATTAATTTAATCAAAACTTGGATCCATGTGAAGAAGTAATTAGGCTAAAATCTATCACCTATCATCTATAATCTATTGACGGTTTGGCATCAGCAGCCAGAATCCGAGTGAGAGCAACTGACGTTGCTCTCTCTCAGGGTTTCTTTTGTAGAGGAAAGTCTTTTTTTTATTTTTTAATCTTTAAGATTTTTTCACAATTGGTTTAACTGAAGGCACATCGAGATTGCTCATTGCTATGTTACACCCCACCTAAAATACATTTTCATGCCTTACACTTGCATTGTTTAAAAAGCAACAGAGCTTGCAAACATGTCTAGGCAGATGGGTGTGGTGGTCTCGAAATGAGGTGTGTTCAGGTACATTTCAGGCTTATTCATATCTTGGCGCAACTGACTAAAGTAAACCTAGGCAGACGTTAACAGTCAGACGTTCATTGCTATCTTGGCAGTGGATTCTCGACAGCCATGTGCACAACCTGCATACACCCTAAACTTTTAGGCACACATGGACACACAGAAGTGCACAAACCCACTTTTACTTCAGCAATAAACAGAATGAACGAGCATGAACAAGCAGGTTTGTTTTCTCTGCTGGGAAGAATTGGACATGATCAGGTAGTTGCGCCACTCATATAGCAATGCGCACCTGGCACTTAAGAGAATGGCAATGGTGAATCAGCGTGTTACGCCCAAAACACACCTATGCATCAGCATGTTACACCCAAAACACACCTATGGTGAATTAAGAGAATTAGAACATGCCTTTTGCTTGTTTAGAGCCGATAGCAAATACACACCAACCTAAATCAAGATGAGCAGCAGTTCTTGGCTTATGGCTCGCCTATACATCGCTAAAATAGGGCCCATGGTGTGTGTTGTACATACATTATACCCCTAAAAAGAACATGTCAAATAAATGACTAAAAGTCCAGTATTGTCACAACATTCACTGCCAAAATGAGTGTGTTTAAACTTCTATCCGCAACTGTATTAAAGTATAGTTTTTTTTTCCACTGCCAGGTTTTGTTTTAATACTCACCACAGCTCACGAAGTGTAGAGTAATAATGTGTAAGCAGCACGTGTCTCATGTTATCACTCTCATTAATAATCTGTCCTCCTTCACATATCAGTCTGTGTCCACAGCCACTTTTCACTTCACTAAAAGGAGGATATGCTATATACTGATGAGGTGGAACAGATGGATGACTCGCTCTCGTGTGGTTAATCATCAAGCAGTCTTAACCCAATGGTTTCCCGATGCTCGTGTTCATCTGTTACTTCTGGCAACTGATTACCTTCCACAACAAAAGGTCTCATACTTTACACTCATGGCAGACTGTGTTCAGGACCAACTCTAACTGAGAGTAGAAAAGTGGGTGTTCTTAGGGCAGAGGTTTTGAGCTCAGTAAACCTAAATACTAAAACGTTTTTTATGTCCAATAAAATAATCTGTATAATACCACTTTAGAATGACCCTTTTCTAACATACAGTAGCTTATACTACGTGTGAGTATGTCTAACATATCTAACAACTGAGGCATCTTTCATCACGTGCTTTCATTCCCTCAGTTGAAAGGAAAAAATTTAAGAAAAAAAAAACTTCACTTGGATGGTCAATTGTAAATGCCTCACAGACATTTAACTAACATTCAACTAAATGTCTATTAAATGCAACTTAACTCTAAGCTGCATATAAACTATTATCTATCAAATGTAACTCTACACCTATTAGGATTAAGTTTAGTGTGAAATTCAAGGTTTAATTAAAGTCTACAGTTAGAGTAAGGTTTTAGGTAAGGTCAAGCTTAGGGTTAGGTAAAGAGTTCGATTCCATAGAGATTTTTTACATTTCAGCTGCCTATTTATATCTGGCATTAGCATGCATTTTATATCCAGATTAGAGCTGGGTGATATGACTAAAAGAAATGCCGATATATGATACAGTACGATTATGATAAAAACCTTAACACTATATTATTATAAAGAATTACACACATGACACATTCACATGTTGGAATTAAATCTAATATGAGCTCCAAAATAAGAGGCACATGTAAAGGATGCAAAGTACATGCCAGGTGTAAACAGGCCCAATATGAAAGTTAATAACTGCATGATGATTCGCTTTGTGTCTTAAGTGTGTATTTCAAACAGCAGTTTAATTGAGTAAAGGATTCTTTGAACTGAATTATTATTGCAATATCTTAACGCTGTTAATTTTTAACGGTACACTGAGACTTAAGACCAAAATGTGTTAATAAACAAAATCTGGTATTTGACAACAATCAGAAAACAGCCAGAAATTACTCAGAATCAGCCACCACTTTTTTACGCTTTGCTTCACTGCTTCTCTGAATGAGAAAATGAACTGTGTTAGACACGGCCACCCTGAAGGAAAGATTGCCACACGAGTCAAGTCTGTCTGGGCCATAATTCAAAGATCTTTGACTTTCCTCCAACCGCTGTTAATGAACATCTGCCTGCTGATACTGAAGGATTATCAATGGTGCATGTAGCCCAAGCACAGTGCTCCATGTGAAACAGCTCTCTAGCTAAATACTCAATTCAGTGTGCGCTAATGTTCTGGTTCAGGTTTCAATCATTCATGTTTCTCCACAAACTGGACATGCTAAATAAAGGCACAGTTTAACATGATATATTGGGACTAGATAAAAGGAAAGTCTATGTGTATCATCATCTTTGAATCAAAACCAAAAAAATATAGAAAAAAAATACAATCTTAGCAAGGAATATTCTCCTAAATAGTTTATAAAGTAGTAGTCAAAAGTGTTTATTTTTTTACTACATTGCATATGAATGTGAAGTCAGACTTTACAATAAGGAATAATGTAAGAACTTAAAATTGTAAAACAAACCAAAATACTCTGTGAAGCATTTAGGTGGCTCTTATCTGGGGTGCCGTTAACTTGTGTTTTTTGAAGGCTGGGAACTTATCCTGTGCAACATAGGTAACTCTTGGTCTTCCTTATGGCCGGTTTTGATGAGAGCCAGTTTCATCATAATGTTTTTGATGGTCTTTGTGACTGCAACTGAGGATACTCTTGAAGTTCTTGAATTTTTTTTTGTATTGACTGACCTTCATTTCATAATTTTTTGCCTTTAATTAGTAGTTCTTGCCAAAATAGGGATTAGAACATTACTCAAATAGCGTTATTCACTGTATTTACCAACTCTACTTCTTCACAACTTTACAACTAATGCTCTCAAACATATTAAGAGAGAATGAATGAAAGTAATTAACTCTTAACAGGTTCAGCACAGCTGTTAACTGAAAACCATTCCAGGAGACTCTACCTCATAAATCTTACTGGAAAAAAAAATACCAAGAAGTGCAAAGCTGTCCCCTAAGAAAGAGGTGCCTACTTTTATATTATAATTCCATGTTTTTCTTCATAGATTGGATGACTTTAATATTAATCTAAAAACATAAAAATAATGAGAAAATTTTAAATTTAAGGTGTGCCTAAACTTTGACTTGAACTGTATGTTTAATATTTCTCATGTTGAGATTATTAAAGAGATATTATAAGAATGCCGTCCTAACTAACTACCCTCCTCATACTTGTATAATTGAGTTGCTAAAAGTGTCTCAATGTAAAATAGTAGATAATTGTGTCACACATTTGTTTATAGTCATTTTTGTCAAGCTTTTGTCAAGTTTTAAAATATGAGGAATAATTGGTTTGATTGTAGATGCTACGCAACTTTAAGTTACAACAGAGACATCTAACAGTCTGTTAATTAGTTTGGGTACTTAAAACGTTAAGCGTGACATCACAGCGTCTCAGTCCTATTGGTTATTTGAAACCGCTGAACCTGTGGCAGACAGGGCTAACAATATTTTTCTCTAAAAACTGGTTTAATATTATTGAAAACAGTGGTTCTAAATTGTGAAAGGTGTATTATTTATGCCTTATATATTTAAGAGGCTTAAAAGCAGTAGCTGTCCTTCTCTCTCATGTTGTTCTTCCAGGCAGTAAGCTCCCCACCCCCAGGCACATGTGGTCTGAATTAAATTACTGGCAAGAGGGCTAATCTGGAATCTTCCTCTGCTGCCCAAGCAGACTTTCACTCATCCACTGCAGACTGATCTTTGTGGAAAATCTGTGTCCGTTTGTGCTGCTGAAATACTCAGACTGAAAGCTGCTCAATGCCATACTCAGAAAAATATCTTAGTAACATTATTTCTGTTAGGAGCTGTTAAGAGCTCAACTCATTCATTTGTGAAAGTGTTTTGAGCAGGAAGTTCTGATCCAGTCAAACACGATAAACATCTATTTAAATAAAATCCCACAGCACACAAGTGCACTCTGGCAATCCCTAAAAAGGCAGCATTCTGTGGAGCTCAGCGAACTTCATACTCATTCCCTATTACTGTCCTTGTTGCGTTGTTAAACAGCTCAGGTTTACTGTTTGACATCTTTCAGCAAACTGTGTATAATTATCACTGAAAAATGAGACAGAATCTGGCACAACCAGCAACATTTTATTACACTTAAACATCTAAAACATCTACTGTTCTACATTAAAAAAACGTAAATGCCATGCTTTTCTTGTGTGTATTTTAACGTCTTTTATAGATGTTGCAAGAAAAGACTGGGTTTGAACCTAGTAAATTGTATGTAAGTACACTACACAGAGAAAAAGAAATATACTAAAGTAACTGAGTGATAATTTTTCTCTTTTACACAAACAGTTGTGTAGGGGTGTATGGAAATGTCTTGAAAAAAGTATATTGCGCTTTTTAATGACCCCCCCACCCCAAACTGTGTTTGTACATATACTGTAAATTACTGCATACTTATATATTCACAATACATATATAACTATAGCACCTAACATTTTATACATTTATTTATTATTTATTTGGGCAATTATCTAACCAATTGTGTGGTGGCCCAGCAGTTGGAGCACCAGGCCATCAATGACAAGTTTGTGGGTTTGATATCTGGGTTTGTCAGGCTGTCACTGTTAGGCCCTTGATCAAATCCCTTTACCTTCAATGGCTCCCCACCACTCCAGGCATGTGTTCTTACAAAATCACTGTGTGTGTCTTCTAAGTGTACTCACTAGTGTATGTGTGTGTGTTTACAGCACAGATGGGTTAAAGGCAGAGGCCACATTATATCTGTGCCCAGCACAAGTACGCTGTATATGGTTGTATAGTTTATAAATATACTGACCAGCAGCTTCAGGGAAAGTTCAAATTAACCATCAGAGAGAGGAAAAACGTAATCTCAGTGATTTTGAGTGTGGCTATCGCATTGCTCAGCCGCCACAGTGCAGTATTAGCATCACAACCGAGCCAGTGACCTGTCTAACCCAGCACTGCTACTATTAGCCATTTGTCAACAGGCCATGTTCCTCGGGCCCCTTCACATCTAAACACTGGTAAATAATGGTCTACATGTTAAGGCTCTGAAGATCGAGAGTTGAGTGCTTTAACAGGCAGGGTCACATTAAATGCTACATGATACATAATAAAGTTAATATTTTATGATTCAAAATACACTCTAAAAACAGAGGTACGATAAGAGTACTTTTTTGTACTCAAAGGTACACTCTTCATAATTGTACCCTCAAAGGTATAATATTGGTCTTTTCAGGGTCAGATGTGTTTCCTCTGAAGAACAAAGTCATTCCTAACAGCAATAAGCACAGATTTGTACCATTTAACCAGCCAAAAGGTACATTCAGTATTCTGTATCACTGTACTAAAAAAAATATATTTTAATTGCACATTTTCTATTTAAAAGACAGACAATTTTGGATCATCAAGTTCTTGACACATATTCAGTTGATGATAATGTTTAGAATCTTCATAATCTTTATTGGTACAATATACATGGGTACAAAAAAGGACTTTCACTGAAAGGTACTTTTTTGTACCTCAATATAAGGTACAGCCCCAGCGACAAGCTTTGTACTCTTTTAATTACAAATCTGTACTTACCGTATTTTTCGGACTATAAGGCGCACTTAAAAACTTTTAATTTTCACAAAAATTGACAGTGCGTCTTATAATACGGTGCGCCTTTTGTATGGATTTTACTCGTCAGGTTGTAAGGAGCAGTAAACACACACTCCGTGCAGCGTTATAGAGAGTTTCAGTGCTATACAGAGTCCAGAGCCGTGCAGCTCCGAGGCTGAGCAGCAATAGCATTAGCTAGATGCTAACCGCTAAGCTAGTTAGCTTATTCACTGAGATCAGTATTATCTAAATTTTACTCGTCAGGTTGTAAGGAGCAGTAAACACACACTCCGTGCAGCGTTATACAGAGTTTCAGTACTATACAGAGTCCAGAGCCGTGCAGCTCCGAGGCTGGAGCAGCAAATAGCATTAGCTAGCTTATTCACTGTTCAGAGATCAGTATTATCTAAATTTTACCCGTCAGGTGTAAGGAGCAGTAAACACACACTCCGTGCAGAGCCGTGCTGCTCCGAGGCTGGAGCAGCAATAGCATTAGCTAGATGCTAACCGCTTAGCTAGCTAGCTTTTTCACTGTTCAGAGATCAGTATTTTCTAAATTTAGCACTTTTAATACTGCTGGAGCAGTATTATTAGAGTTAGATGCTAATCGCTAAGCGTTCACCGTTCAGAGGTGAGTTATCGGCCTGTAAGTCTGTGCTGCTTTGCCTGGCTAGCATTAGCTAGATGCTAAGCGCTAACTCTCTCAGAGGTGAGTTTTATCAGCCTGTAATCTGCTTGTTTACCGTGTTAAAACAAGCTACGGGGGACGAATCGCTAGCTAATATCTCACTGTCTTACCAGAACACGCAGGATTACTCAGTGTAACGCTGTCGTTTAAGTTTGGGTTAACTTTACTAGTTTAGGTGACTAGCTAGCGTGCTAGCGGATAGCTATGCTAACGCTGGTGCAGCAAGCCTTAGTGGACATCTGGAAATCTAAGCTTACTGTAAATAAACTGAAGCACGTTACTCACCCAAATAAACAGTTTTCAGGAGAGGAATCTGTGTAGATTAATATCCAGCACTCGTTTGACTTTGAAAGAGCTAGATTTGTATACGGAGACGCTCCACCGGCAAGCGACCACCCCCGGTGGGTGAAGGGAAACATGGCGCCACCCCTGTTCACTTTGATATAGGCACCCTTTCTAGTGTCACTTAACGCGCCTTATAATGCGATGCGCCCTATGTATGGAAAAATAGCAGAAAATAGGCGTTCTTTGATAGTGCGTCTTATAATACGGTGCGCCTTATAGTCCGAAAAATACGGTAATTTTCTTAGTGTGTAAAGAGCATGCATATTGTTGAAATGTTGTGGTAAGACTAGGCCTGCATGTGTTTTCTTTTCTTGTTTCCCAAGTATACTATCAGACTAATGAATTTTTGACCATTTGACACAAAGCCCACATACTGTAATGTACAAATGTGGTGCTTAAAAGTTTGTGAACCGTCTAGAATGTTCTATATTTCTGCATAAATATGAACTAAAACATAATCAGAATTGTAATATGAAATATTGCATCATTTTCTTCAATAAATAAATGAATAAATTACCAAAGTATAACATTTTGTCTCAATCATTTAACTGGGTTTTCTCTAACTATTTTTATCAGATATTTCTATGAATATCTGATAGTGTTTTAGGTTTATGCAGAAATATAGGAAATTATAAAGGGTTCTCAAACTTTCAAGCACCGCTGCATGTGTTCTCATCAGTGCTACATTTAATGTCATTTTCCTGGCCAGAATATATAAGCACTACTTTTGTAGATTTCTCCATGCCTGTAACCTTATACGTCCACTTTAGCAATCAGGGCTGAGACTAATTTAATCTGATGGAGCTCCTTCATTGGCTATGTTAGTTACTGTGTTTCCACTGTTAGCATTACTTTACATCTCCTTACATCTCCACAACATATGGCAGCATTTACTGTAGATATTTATGTCCTGTGGGTTAAAGATAAAAGTATCCTATCCAAATATTTACACAAAAACATTAAAATTATGTTAAAAACCTCACTAGCAATCATGGTGATAAAGTATGAACTTAGCACTGTTGCTGTGGGTTGTGGATATTTCAAGCAAATTCACACCAAATAATATCCCTGTTTCATATCAACAATCATTTTTGCTTCACTGACTTATCAGGATATTGTAAACTGAGCACCAAAAATAGACCTACTAAAGCTGGCTAGACTTATAAAGTTTGGATTTTACTGGGTTTTCATCAGAGAAGCTGGTTGGCACTAACCTATTTTTGAGGATTATGAGTTTCCCCTCTAAACATTATAAGAAAATCTGAATCAGGGGAGAAATAAAAGTCCCTTGTTTCTCACAGGATGGCATGGAATGAAGTAGTCAGCTGGCCATGAGCTGACCCAGCAATGCCATCTAAGGACATGGCTGCTTAACAGCCTCTTACACTCTCCTCTCTTCCCACAGAGTTCAAACTCATAAAAAAAAAAATAAAAAAAAAAAAACACTGCCAGATATTCACACTAATTTTAGAATAACTGATATGACTAAACATTTCCATGATGGGAAAAAGAGAGACAGAATTTTGATATCAGTGAGTAATAAATGTTCCTATTTAACTTTATAATTGACGTGAGTGGGCCATGTCCGACTATTTTGGTAGATGCAGTAAATAAATAAATAAAATAAATATTTTCACCCCTTTTTTAACATTTGTGTACTTATCTTATACATCACCATACATAACAGTTATTTAATTTGAATGAATTCACTCATGAAGATGTTTTTTATTAAATAACCACTCCTTGCAACTGTTCTAAGTAAGAGCCAGCTAATAGAGAATGTGCTGAAAAGGTTAACCTGGAACATTTTAGGAACATTCTGAAAATGTATGATGTAATAAAGGTCTGCTTCACATCATTATTAGAATGTTTCTGATATAATGTCCCCAGCTAGAGAAATAGTAACATTTAGGAAATGTTAAAAGAAGCAGTCCCAACACTAAATACACTAACAGAACATTCTAAAAATGTTAAATAAGAACAAGAACATCCAGAAAACCTGACAGATTGCATGTTCTAAAACTGTTAACCTTGTAAATAACCAAAAATAGTTAATTGGGAGTTTGTTAAATAATTGGGCAGGTCAACTATAGCCAGCCAAGGGTTTCCATTCAAGTGTTTCTAGAAAGCTTTGCACAATTATAAAAGTTTGGCAAGAAAAATGCAGTTATTTGAGGACACTTTATATGATGTTTTAAAAAAAGGAAATTGGAGAGATTTAACTCAGCCTTTGCTTTCAGAAAAAATATCTATACAGCCATTTGCAGAAGTTTTATAGCTGCAGATCCGAGATGCTGGACACCAATGATGTTCACTGCACATCTGGGAGCACAAACACACCAGACAGTTCTGAGACAGCAAAGAAGTGTAATGTTTAAAGTCATTTTTTGCATGTAGCAATATCCTTCACCTCGTTTTATGTTGATTTATATTTTTTTGAAAATTTGGGTGTTCTTTTTTTCAGTCTTTTTTTCTAAATTTACAGAACACTACTTTTACTAACGTTTTTGGTGCAACTAATAGTTATTTGGTGAACTGAGGCCGGGACTGATTGAAAAAATAAGTGAGAGAACCATAAACATCTAAATATGGTAACACATACTAAATCTGACTAAATCTGTATTACAGTTCTCAGAGATTGCACGCTGTCTCAAATTAAACTCAATTAAACACATCCACGGGTTTCTGGCAGCATTCATGTGCATCAACCCTTGAGCAACTTGTCCAATCTGGAGATGATTTATCATGTTTTAGATCTATACAGGAGAAACTGCAGACATTCTCATAGTCTGGGACTAAGTAACTAGGAATATGGAAAGGCCTGACCAAATCTAAGGGATTTTTTCTGGCCTTATAGTATAACATTGTGTGGAAAAGCATCAGGCCTGAGGAATGTGGACAGTCTGTGGAGCTTCAAAGAGATCTAAGCAGAAGTAAAGAGTGGAGCCCTGTGGTTTGTAAACAAATAGCATGAGGGTTTCCTATCCTCATCGCCTTTGCTCTTCAGAGGGTGGGCACTTTATTTTTCCACTGAAGGAAAACCTCACTTGTCAGAAGCACTGCCTGTTAGAGGAACAGGGTTTGAGCATAATTACTGCTGGAAAGTTCACAGGCTCCCTGAATTGGCGTTGTGTGTATATTCCGCAACCTCTAATTACATTATTAATCATGTATATGTTTGACTGAGGCCTGCTAAATTATCTACAGCTGAATAGTACTGTGCGTGGCCTACATTATGACATATTACAACAGCAATGATTGATCATTGGTTTTGATTAGATTCACAGGGGTCATAAACAGTTAAACCAATATGTGTATTGTTCAATAAGTGCATACTAAAAGAAAAAACTCAATAGTCTATAACAGAAGTACAAAAAAATGGAGGTGGCCATGCTGCTCTCTGGACCAGAAAGATGTTTCTTTCTCCTTTTCCATTCTCGCAACTCAGTGAAAAACAACACCAGAAAAGAGCAGGAGAGTTAGCACCTTTACTTCAGCTATTAAATTGTAGCCATAGTCCCGTTTAAACAAAGAGAGAAAGAAATGACTGCCTGATGAGCAGTGGTTCCCTCTTTAAATGGCAGCCCACCGGTTGAGACCAAACTAAACAAACAAATAAAAACCACCCAATATAACCACAACCAATATAAACCCCCCAATAACCATAACAAAGAGACAAAGGTGACTGGGAGATGCCTGAAAGCTAATAACCTCACCCCAGTTTTCCCTCATACTCGGAAGTGACACTACATGCCACTAACTGATGTGGACTATGTTTGCTGTGAGTTAAATTTAAAGAATCTGTGGAAAAAAAACTAAAAAAAAAAAAACTAATAAATTATATATATATATATATATATATATATACAAAATATTACTTAAAACTAAAACTAAAAAGTCCTAATAAACAGTATGAATATTTCATTACTAACTTAATTTTTTTCAACTTTATAATTATTCTATTAATATTTAATGCAATGGTGTTCATTACCTCTAACAGGTAGTGGTTTAGATAGGATAATTCACTTATTTTTCATAAACAAAATACATGTTCAAACTTTTTTCAATGGTTCACTACTTTATTACTTTAGAAAGACCAACATAAAAAAAATAGTTTTACATAACATTTAAAAAATAACATTGCAATTTTGTTTTAGTTTTTGTTTTTGCAGGGGGTGGTTGCAAATATGTAAAATGAATCATTTTTATATTAAGACAAGCAGAAGATTAAGGCAAGCAGAAGAAGTTTTGTACTGAAAAAATACTTTTAACTATTTTTCCTAGATCTTCAAACTTTAAAACAGGTCTATTTGACCCATAATATAACAGGAGGCTTAAGAAAGCACTGCACTTTTTCTATTTCAACACTGTTGCTTTTTCGTTTTTTGATACCTGGCTTAAAAATTTTAGGAAAGTTTTCCATACACTAATACACGACTTCAGTTTAGCTTTCTTCCATATATGGACATCAGTGTGACACTTTTATTTATAGCTAACTTTAGAAATTTTATAGATGCCACCAAAAGGTCATTGCATAACACTTTCATAACCTCTTTTTTAACGTTTAATAGAGCTACAAAAATGATCCAGTTACTGAAAAAACACACGGTGGACACATTCATAGCCATGCTGGGAAATGTTTTCTTTCATTGCTTCTGCTCTGCATTTCTTTGTGATGGACATGACAGAACAAAATAATAATTATAAAAATCACTTTACTTATTCAGAATGAATATCAGAATGATAAATATAAGAGCTTATAAAGGAGCCTATAAAGAAATAAAACCATAAAGAATTTTTTTTTTTTTAAATAATATTGTTTTTGTCATGGCATTTCTTTTTTTAACGGTTCTAAGATCTGATATGCCAGAAATGACCTCCAAAATATACTTTAATATAATAAACAATCACACTAACATGCCAAAAGTCATGGGACTAGTCTGGGGACACTAAGAATTACACCTCAATAGGAAACAATTTGTTTGGTGTTTGGTACTAATGTGTAATCTGCAATCTGGGAGTCTATATTGTTTTGTTTGTTAAATTAAAACACTAAATCCAATTAACTAAAATAAGTATATTTTATTTTTTAAGTCTATTGGATCTGAAGCCTCTGCTTAACAACTTTTTATTTTATATTTGATATTGACCTTTTTGTTCACACCCCTCCCTAAACACTAAAATAAACATGAAAAAAGGGTTCTAAATTACATACAATTAGTAAAACTAAGCTCTTCTAATTTGCCTCTCTGGCTCTAGTTTTTTTTCTTTCAGTGCAGTGGGCGGAGGCAAGGTATTGTTTTTTTGGCTTATAAACTTTTGGCTCTTTGGAGTCTATTCTGAATAAAAACAGGTCTCAATTAGTGTTATGTGCAACAAAAGATTTGAAAAAACAAGAAAATACATAATGTCCATTGTAATGGACGCAGGGTCTAAAAGGGTTAAAATGTATGACAATTTTTGACTCATCTGAAAATTTAAATATGTATTTTCTATATTTTGCAATATATAAAGACAGTTCTTTTGACCTTTTGGTCATAAGTATTAATATTTGTATGTATATTTGCCATCTGGTCATTCATACCACCAATCAGTCTGAAGTTTTGTACTCTTTCAGTTCCTGACCATTTCATCCTTGCAGAACGTGCAGTATCTGTGCTAGCTTGGATGGGTTCTTTTATGAATGACTTACTATACAGGTGTTTTCCCCTGGGTTTAGCTAGTCTTCGTTCCAAGTCTCTCCAATAACACTACTTTTAACTGAGCCCCTGGATATTGTATTAAAGTGAAAATACTTCTGGCTGTAGATAATGCAGCTCTGCAGGTGGTGCAGATGTTTAAATGCTGCTGAGAAAGGAAACACAGGGTTAGCACCATTAAAAGGTCATTGATTTTGTCAAATGTTATCTGCAACCTATTAGTTCACACTTCATAAAAAACAACATGTGAAGCAGCTGTACAGTGTTTCGGTTATACACTTCCACATATAGAAGTGAAAAAATAAAATAAAATGTAAAATATTTTAAAAAGAAAATACAGCAGGTACTATATATAATACTTTGCACCACTATGTTAAAATTATTCAGCGTAAATCAGTTTACCATCTGTTAAGCAAAAGGTCTGAGTGTAATCTAACTCTACCCTGAAATGAATCATCTTTACTGAAAGTGTGCGCTCATGTTTGTGCGTTTTGTTCCGTAGGAAAGTGCAGGGTTGTTGTCTGCACAGGGGCCACAATCTGTACTATTCCACTCAGCAATTCCAGGATAAAGGGACCATTTCTTAGACCTGTGCCAGAGTCATGATGACAAAAGCATTTGAGCATCTGTCTGATCCAGTACTGTGCAGGATAATTATCAATGTCATTTCTTAGTTATTTTTAGTTTCTTTAAAAAAGATTGATCATGGAATGGAATGATTATTATCTTAAACTATGTGACTGTTATTACATTCAGGATTCTTTAAGTAATAATACACTTCAAGCTATAATGTGAGATACTGACAATGATGCACTGCAAAGACCAGAACACCTGTTTCAACATCACATTATAGCATTCATTTCTAGTGCATTATTGCGATTATACCACAGTTCCAACGCTTATGATAGTTTTCTCTCCTTATTATCTTAAAATCTATTTGTTTATTAACTGGTAAAATAGTTCCAATATGTCATGCACACCACAGCTAAAACATCTTAACTAGAATCAGTAATTCAGTTGTAGTAGTTAAGGAACAGCAGGTAATTATCATTGTTACATGCAACAGCTGATTTTACAGATTTTTTTTTTTTAAAGTTCAGCTTTTAGCTGGCAATGATCGTAGAACAAAATGTTTTCTTTGTTAAAAATACTATACTATTTAAAAAAAAATAAAGTTTTTAACTGCAAGAAATGAACTGAAAAAAGTGATTTTTTGCAGGGCACTGAGTGGTCCAGTGGTCTAAAGCGCTGCCACTATGAGCGGGAGGTCGCATGTTCGAACCCTCGCTCATGAAGCTTTGCCATCAAGCTGCCGGCGCTCAGAGGGAGCACAATTGGCCCTGCTCCCTCCAGGTGGGTAGATGGCGCTCTCATCCCACATCACTCCTAAGGTGATGTCCGCAGCACAGGGCGTCTGTGAGCTGATCTACCGGAGACGAGCCGCTGCGCTTTCCTCCGAGCGCGCTGTGATCAGTAGGGGTGTCACGATCTCGATATTTTATCGAAATCGAATCGAAATGAGGTCATGGTCTCGAGTATCGAAGTCAAAAAGAGGATCGACGATCCCTCCCGCGCGCGCTACGCAAATGGCGCGGCACCAACACAGCGCATCCTATTCATTTAATAGCGCAGCCCCGCCCTCAGTTCTGCTGTGTGAGAGACAGCTGCCTTTCAACCACGGAGGAGAAACTGAAAACGGATTTATAGAAATATAGACAGGGCTCTCAAGTTTTGAGTGTCGGCGGGAGTGTGATCACTGTTTTTTATCTGTCCAACGGGGGAGGGGGGGCGGGGGTTGGGCGCGCAGGTTTTGTATCTGTATCTAACGGAGGGGTGGGTGCGCGCAGGTGAGAGCGTGTGAACTCGCTGAAATGCGTGTGTCAGTGTGACTTGAGAACACTGACTATAGATCACAGTGAGGTGGATTAAAAATCTTAAACTTATAATTGACTACACCTGTTGCTTTCCATTGAATTAAAAAAACATCTTTCTCTCAGATAAAGTAAACACAAGCGTGTTTCTGACTAAAATAAAAGCTTTTCAGGAGAGATATAAGTTATGTGTAAATATTTATAAGACAATACCTGACAAAATCTGTTTTAATGACGTTAATAAACATCACTGTGACAGCGCTAGTCACAGTTTCACATCACTTATCTAACCAGCCTGTACTGATTTCTGCCCCCCAATAATGCTTTCAATAACCTCTAATAGCCTTTAATAGTCTTCAGTAGCCTTTAAAAGACTTACCTGGCGGCCGTGGTGTGTCCACTAAACTCCGTAGTTATAAACATCCTGAGGTTAGCAGCGCGCTAACTGACCTGTTTATAATGTAATCCGAGCAGTGACTCCGTGTCGGCTGTTCTAACCTGCTGCTGTTAGCTGCTTGGGCTGAAAGATGAACTGTAGTGAGCTGTATTATCCGGTTAGTGGGGTTAAAACCTTTATTTGTTTACAGAAACAGTAAAAACGGACTGGCTGAGCTCTGTAGCCCGTGGCTGGGCTGTACTGAAGTAGTGAGCTGCGACTGCAGCTCCGACTAGTGGTTGGATGAAGAACTGCAGCTTCATGTAACGTTAAGTGAGCAGTTTCACCATCCATCCACACACAGCTCTGATAAACTGCTTGTTTTAATAGTGCACACTGTTGCTACCAAAATAAGTCACTAGATGGCATTACCATATATATCTTAATAAATAATAATAATATTTATAATATTTATAATAATAATAATAATAAATATATTTAAATTTTATGAGGCATAAAATAATAACAAGAAAAAAAAACAAGAAAATCGAGAATCGAATCGAATCGTGACCCTCAAATCGAAAATGAAATCGAATCGAGGATTTAGAGAATCGTGACACCCCTAGTGATCAGTAATGCTGCATCGGCAGCAGCTCGAAAAGAAATGGTGGCTGACTTCACATGTATCAGAGGAAGCATGTGTCAGTCATCACCCTCCTGGTGTGTTGGGGCATTACTAGTGATAGAGGGGGGGCCTAGTGAGTGGGTTGGGTAATTGGCCGTGTAAATTGGGTAGAAAATGGGAACATTTTGAAATAAAATTATTAAAAATAAATAAATAAATAAAAAAATCTTCTCTGCTGCCAAAAAGTTAACATCTTTTACTGAAATTTTCTAGCACCCTTCGAAAATGTATGCTATTTTAAAGTACATTGAAACAAAAATAAATGTAAAAACAAAATCTGGCACCCCTGTTTCTGTTTTTTAAACTGTGTTAAATATTAAAAGCTTTCTTTTATATGAAGCTGAATATTGTGTCGGTTGGACACAATTTGTATTGCTTTTATTTGAACCCCATCACCTCTATTTTGCTAGAAACAAAACTGAGTATGGGATCAGTGTCAATATGTCAATAGTAGAGAGTACTGGAAACTCCACTCAAGCAGAAGTAAAGAGGAAAAAAAGACGTATAACGATGAAAAACTATCCCAGGACAAATATAAATATTCAGAGTTCCATCTCAGTGATTTCTTACAATGCCTCTAGACTGGTTCCACACATAAATATACTCCAGTGGTTCCTGCAGTAGTTTGCAAAGCCTTGCCAATTTCTAGGCCTTCTGGCATTCCCTAACTATATTTCGAGCTTCCTGGTTTCTTCATGCTATTAATCCTCATAATTCTGTGTACTGCTTTGTCTGCTTGTTTTGCTTGGCTGTCTAGAGATAGGCTCTTGTTTACCCTGCCTGCTGGTAATACAAATTCAGCAAATATATACATGAACTATTGCTTAGAACAACAACTGTAGAAAAATATGAACATTGTTTAGAAGAGGAGCCACCAGAGATCTAGCTCCTCTGCTTGCTGGCTGCAGTATCGATGATGAAGTCACACTCATACAGCTTCTTTCTAGACATCCAAGGATGCTTTTCTATCACATTCCACACTTTATCAATTAAACTCAGCACTTAGACACCCGAGAACAGCATACTCAACCGACAACGAGCGTCCACCTGGAGGACAGCATTGGGCCCTAGAACATTGACCCAGGGTAGGATAGATAGATAGGCATTGACCTATTCCACATCTGGGCATACAGTCATACACATCCATACCTACACCCCACACACATCAGGGCAATGCAAAGTGTACAAAAAATCTTAGATCATTTATAGAATCCAAGTTACCATGTTTTTGGAAACTCATGCAGACACAGGGAGAACAAGACAACTCCACCTAGATTTGGCCTTGAACCCAGGACCCCAGCGCTGGGAAGAGAATGTGCTAATTTTTGCATTCTGGCTCCAGTTCTTATCATGGTGGAGTTAGATGTTACTCCCTTGGCTGAGACAACAACCAATGGCACAGTGGATATGATATACTTCTTATTGCTCAGTGTACCCCTGTTCTTTCTGCTGAATCAGCTGCAGTACCCATTTTGTTGTTCAGTAACTTTGACCCTGTTGTGCATTTAACTCTGAACTCTAAATTCTTCCCTATACATCAGTGCTAATTTTTGATAAATGTTCCCTTGTCAGACGTCTTAGTTACGCTTCCTAATTGTGTTCCTGTTCCAGACCATTTGGCTGTAGTTTCCATATACAGTCTGATCCAGTTCCTAGTCTGAGTTAAGCCATGTCTGGTTGTTGAGGGGTTGGATCTTCCCTTGGCTCAATATTTCTGTTGATTTTTTTTTCTACAGTTCCTATCATGGTTCCTCCAGTTCCTCCAACTGGCGTTACTTTAGCTCCTCGCTCTCAGCTGATCCGGTGCTCTAACCCCTAGTGCTCCCACATCTGAGGAATTCCTTGCAAAAAGACTTGCGTGTTAGCCTGCCAGTGCCAGTGGCACTGTTAGCATGTGAATGTCCTTAAAACACAAAATGTGAAAGAGCTGTTGTGTGTTTGTCTGTGCAAACTGATTCAGAAAAAAACGGAGCTAAACTTTTGCAGACAAATGGAGCAAATGGATTGCTGAAATTCAAAGGGCCAATTGGAATCCAGGCACCGGTTCATGTATGCTTTTAGGCTTTACTAAGAGCAGTGGTTCTCAAACATGGTCTTGGAGTAGCACTGCTCAGCAGGTTTCAACAAAATACAGTACAGCTGATTCATCTAACAAACTATCTGACTTTTTGAGATGACTTGGGTGAGTTACAGCAGTGAAACCACAATACATCTGCATTTACATTTGCAGGTCTCAAAGTGACAAGTAATCATTTATTTTTTATTGGAGGATGCGATATGTAGACAAGATTTTGCGGACAACAACATGGCGGCAGAGCAACAAGCAACTAATCGAGTAGTATTCCAGGATCAGGATTGAGAAGCTCTGAAATTAGGTACATATTCGATGTCCACTGACCATTAGATCTTTGTCCATTTTGATGGATTGCTGTCAGACCTGACTTTGAGCTTAAAATTACTTATTTCATTGCCGGTTTGGCTGTTTCCTCTAAGAAACACATATTGTGAATGTTTTGCCACTCTTTCAATTCCATTCCAATGCCTCTATGCAGTTATTTCAACATAGAACTCCCTGGGCCCCTATAGTTGTCCAACCCCTTGTTCCATTCCTCCAGTCTCTTTCACAACAATGTGGTTTTCTTCTGCTTCCTTCTTTTCCGTCCTAATTATTGCTACACATTCCTCTTTAAGGTCTTATTAAGTTATAGTATTAAAATCACAGCAATATTTTAGTATAACAGTTTATTGCTCTCACATTTTTTGTTTTCCTTTCGAAGACTTTGACCATTCTGTCCAGCTTAACCATCATTCCAAAAAAAGCCCAAATGGAGCAACTCTGAGATAAAATTTATTGCATCTGAGACAGATCTCAGTAAATACGCTCATGAAATGATTCATGTTAGCCCTAATCTCTCTGATTTTATTAGGCTACCTCAGGGTATGCTTACATGTTGGGTAAAAGAATGATTTACAGCCTTTTTTGGGAATCTTCCATACTGCCCCTTTTTGATCCAGACCTATGCAATTCACAGTTTTCCACTTCATCCCTTTTTTCAGAGAATGTTTGCTCTTTGAAATACACAACATGTGTAAATGGGGTTTTAAGCCCCTATAAAATAGATAAAGAAGAGTCTTTATTTGTTTACTAAGCTTAATCCAGTAATTTACATAATTCAGTGGTTTTGTTTAAATTGTAAGTGTTCTGACCATGCCTATTATGTACATGCATGTAAAACATCCAACAATATATTTTTTTTAAATATAAATTTAGCTAACCTGTGGCTAATTTACGATCATATTCCTAGCTTACTGATATGGATAGAAAAGTACCACAGAACTCATGGTAGCAGTTTTGCCAGTAGTTGAAGTGAAGCATGACTACTACAGTGTGAACACAGTTAAAAAGATACTTTGTCAGAAGAAAAAAATATGGTTGCACTTTTTAACACAATTTACACCACTGCCTTTTTCATCTTTTCTGTGGTAAGTATATAACCACAATCTCCTTCACTGTTGTCATGTTTGCAGTCAGAAACCTCTCTTGTGAATGTATTACTTAAAATGTATGCCCACATTAGGGACACACAGAAGAAAGTTTTGTGAAAACATTAGCTTTAAATATAGCCTGACTATATAACTGACACGGCCCTAAGAGCAATAATAGTTTGGAAACTTTAAATGGCCCAACCATTTGAATTATCTTCATTAACTCCAAACTTTTTTTAGTTTATAAATTCAGAAATTGTGTTAAAGTCAGTTAGTTAATATTTCTGTATTATATATATTGTCATATAAATTGTTTAAATAAATTGAGTAAGGGCTTGCTTAATGGTCAAACTGCAAACTATATACAAATTTGACATGACCGACATGATCCAAATAATAATAAACATAATGACATTTGTTTACAATATTTTATGCGCTTTGGGGTCAAAACAGAAATTATTACTCATGAAGAAAGGATGAGTTTTCTCTCACCATGTAAGTTGGGATCAGCACAACATTAAATAATGATTTGACACATTAATTTATGTTGTCACAATTGCTAACAAATTTTGATGTACATAACTGAATCAAACTATTTAAAGCTATACTGGATTAGGAAGGGTGCTACAAATTAAAAAATCAACCACATTATGTAAAAGCAGGGTCGTCTGAGCAAGAAACACAGGGAGGCAGCACAGCTCTTTTTTGTACTGCTCAGCTGCACTCAGAATTAGTCTTATTGTACACTTATGTAAGACGTACGGTCCAAACAGCATGGCCAGAGGCCAGGATAGCCCTTACATGGAAGCCCGGCTGCTGACTCACTGGATTACATTGAGAATGAACAGCTTGAGTCATGTGGCGGGAGAAGGGGAGAGATCTTTAACACTGATATCATCCAAATCAAGCATGTGCAGTAAAATAATCTAACCATCAATCTTTGTGGTCACGAACCTTTAGAAAGACATTTCCAAAGACTTACAGCTGCTTCCTGTCTTCAAAGCGAGACGGACATTTTCATCAATATTCAATCACCAGAATCAAGACTAACTTAGGCTGTGTTCAGACTGCCAGCCCAAATCCAAATTCTGCTGTATCCAAAGTGTATGGAATTTGGATGATTTGGATGAAACATTTGAAATGCGATTACCATCAGATTTGTAAAGATGTGTTTCAGTTCGAATGCTCTGGCTGCTGGTTAATTATTGGCGCCAGCCTCGCTGCCAAAGCAACCCACGCAGATAGGATTGCGATGTCCAGAAACACAAATCCAATTTGATCACTTTCAAATACCAGTACAGACAGTTCTCAACAGATCTGATTTGGAAGACAAATCTGATTTGCCTGCAGTCTGAACAAAGCCTAATACTACTGTGCTGAACCCCTGTAAGATGTTTAAACAGTAATACAACACAAGAGTCTGTCCTTCCATCTTCCAGTGGAAATACTTGACTAGTCAAACGTGTAATTTGTGGTATATATTTTTTTTTTTGGGTGCCTAGGAGGGTAACAGCTATATTGATATAATGGTGACTTCTAATTCCTTACACCTGAATATAAAAAGAGCACCGCTATGGTCGGACTGTTTTTACAGGTTTTCTTACTGCAGAGACCTTGCATGAACCTGGCAAAAAGGCTTCTGTTCAGTAGTTCAGTAGAATTTTTTGCATCATCATACAGAACCATGAATGAATCTGCATCTCAAGGGAAAACAGGATGATGGTGTGGGAGAGAAGTCTGCAGTTCATCATCATGACCACCTTGTACCACCTTGACCCACATTAAACAGCATAAATGTCAAAGAAATCATTATTATACAGTCCATGAGGCCAGATGTTCTACAGCATTTGCCAGCTAATGCTGACATTTTACAAACATGTCAGAGAAACACACGTGAGGATCAAGGTCACTTAGCATTATAAATTAAACAAAAAAAAGGTTTTAACTGGGGATTGTTTTGTTGAAGCACTTCTGCTAGAGCATATGGTGCTGCTGAGTACTGGGGGGAATTCACAGGGAAGCTCCCAGCATTCTCTGTGGCTCAACTATTCACGTTGTTGGGGTTATTGAGGGGGAGGGAAGTTATGAGTGTTTGTGTGTTTGCTTGGTCTTGTTGTCTGGTTGTGGAGATTCCACAGGTGGAGCGTTTTTTATCGTTCTGGTGTTAGTGTGGAGGGCAGATAAGGTCACCCACCTGCGTTCGCACCCCCAGCATTCCAAAATAAGAGTTTTAGCTGATTTCCCAAGAGGCTTACAATGCAAGCGAAATGGGCATAGCATTGCATAGCATGTAAAAAAAAAAAACATTTTAACACCATTAACAAGCTCAGAGTATCTCCATACTTCATAGGCACTGAGAACTTTCAAAGTGCACAGAAGGTCTTTATACACAGAGTACCTTGAGGTAGTTCTTTGAAAATCTTGAAATTAGGTCACGTAAAGTTCATTAAATAGGTCGGAGAGAAGAATTGATTGCAAAATTACGAAACACATTTTCTAAGTACTCAATATCTCGTTTTAAATGTCAGAGCCCTCAAAATTCTACAAATGAAGTGTGCAGCGATTATAAGCTTGTTAGGGGTTTAAAAACAACAATGTCTTTGCATGGGCAACGCTAAGCCCCTATCGCTAGAATTGTAAGCTTGCTGGGAGCACTGGCTAAAAGCGCTATATTTAGGAATGCTGGGTCAAACAGAGATGGGTTATTCAACAAACGTTTGTACTTGTTATCATGTTTCACTAAATCACAAGACCATTTCACACAGAATTTATTCTTTTTTTTTTTCTTAAATTTATTTCTAATTTTTCCCATTTTCTCCCCAATTTAGCCCAGCCAATTTCCCAACCCACTCATTAGGACTCTCACTAGTAAAGCCCCAACACACCAGGAGGGTGAAGACTAACACATGCTTCCACCGATACATGTGAAGTCAGCCACAGCTTCTTTTCGAGCTGCTGCTGATGCAGCATTGCCGAGCAGCATCACAGCGCGCTTGGAGGAAAGCGCAGAGGCTCGGTTCCGATACATCAGCTCATAGACGCCCTGTGCTGCGGACATCACCATAGGGGTGATATGGGAAGAGAGCGCCATCTATCCACCCAGAGGGAGTAGGGCCAATTGTGCTCCCTCTGAGCACCGGCAGCTGATGGCAAAGTTGCATGAGCGGCAGAATTTATCCTTTAAGAAAGAGGACAAAGTGCTTGTCGGTTGTCATTTCTGTCTCTCTCCCTGTTCTAATAAAGTTGCCAATGGAACTATAGAATGATCGTATTACTCCACCCCCGGCGATCCTTTTTAAAATAACCTGATCACTTTCCATTACTTCTTAAACAAACTGGCATCAGGTTTATTAAGGTACATTGTTCTCATTTTCTCACTCTATGTTTTCATATTATCAGGCTTTCTCAGTGTATAAGAGATCTCTAGAAATGATGTCAGAAAGAAATTGCTGATGTGGTTGGAACCGCTGCAGAGACACATTTGTCCTGGAAGAGCACTTTCAGCAGCACTCCCACGGACAAACCACCAGTAGGAGACTGCGGAGAATTTGGAAAAAAAAAAATTGTTTCCTGACAGTTACTTGAATATTTGCCATGGCCTACTTGTACAGCTCTCATTAAAATCTCAATTATATAACATTTACATCATGGTTCAGCCAGTTCAAGTGAAAGGACAGTGACCCTTCTGTACTCACTGACATACAGACGTTTCTCTTTGAATTACTGTACAGTACAGCATCCGAAAATAAAAGACTCTTCAGTATTCTGACTTTATGCAATGTTAAGTTCACAGGTAGGAGGTGTTCTTATACACTACACAAACTAGCCACCACAACTATAATACCAGTTGTAATGTGTTTGTTAGTAGCAAGCTAATGATTTTGTATATCCCTTTACCCACAGAATACATTAATACATAATTTTGACGTTTTCTCTGTTGTAAACTGTAAACAGTAGCTGCTGTATGTGACTTTGGAGTTATTTTTACAAGCCTTTTTTTATAACAGATTCATTTAAGAAAAACAACTCTATACTTTGGCTAAACACAATACTGAAACAATTCACAGTAGCCATGTAGAGTAGCATAACTTTTCCTAACTGTAAAAGAACATCATTATTCCTTTTCAACAATTGTTCAGCATTTTGTGCTGCAAGTTAGCTGACAAGATTGTAGTTGGTTTGCTGGATTAGTTTTTAGCCAAGCAACTGACTAGCACCTACGTGCTTCACCTGCTTCTCTAAACAGCAATGCACACATTTGGCTAGCTTTTAGATTTCTAGCCTCGCTTCCATATTCTCCCAAAGTAGCTTTCCTAAATGGGCTAAATGTAACTGTAGTTTCTAACAGTGTCCAACAGCAGCATTTATCAAAGTACTGAATGACATACAACCAAACTACCATGCTGTATGCCCACCCTCAGCCTCTGCTCTGCTTTTCCATGATTCACACATGATACCATGAACCAGGCCAGAAGAATTTTCCACAGAATTGGTTTGGTCAAAGCCAAAGGCTTGCAGTCTGAGCTCATCTGAGCTAAAAGTGCCTACTAAACTAAAATATCATAGGAAGCAGTGCCAGTCATCAGTATCTCAGTATTGTATGTGTGGCTACATCTTTTAAATGTTTTGACTGTAATAATAAAAACATTTCATTTGAATTGTTCCTTTGACTGTACTGTTTATATTATCATAAAGCTATGCCTAAAACTATACTACAGCATACTGTGCTACACTATATTACATATTACATCTCAAGAGGATCACATACCTTTAGTGTATCTTTACTCTCTTCATAGTTACTGGACACTTTCATGGCCTCATGTTAGTGTTTCATACCCACTGGCCCAGAAACTATGCAGTATAAAGTAGTTTTATTGCACTGCATACATCCATCCAGGCTTTAAAACATCATGCCCACAACCCATGGAATAAATCATTCCTTCTTAGGAAAAAAAAAAATCAACACCACAGATTACAGTGGGTTTCCGATCCATTGCATGAAAAATACCAAAGGCACACTATTAGCATTTTGTATTGGAGATGTAAATCAAATCCATAGCAACATAGAAAAAACTGGATCAGTATTTGATGTTTAAAATCACATCTGGTGGTTAAATGCGTAAAATGTAGCCTTCAATCATTTGACCTGTTTATTTTGGTTTTGCCTTTTTTTATTCAAAGCATATATTTTAGTTTAAGTTAGACCAGTGAAATAGTCACCACACAAAGCACTTTTTGGTAAGGTTTTTACAGCAGTAGGTGACTGTTTTGATTCTATTCAGATGCAACAGTCTTAACACTTCACCCTTTTCTTTGTTATGCTGGTAACTGTGATGTAAACCACCATTTCTTTTATCATTACATTGATTCAGTGTTTAAAGACATAAACTCTAAATTTTAGGAAAATGTTGAATATTGTAATACACAGAAGGTGATTCATTAACTCATTTTACAAACCTCAATTGATAGGGTTTGTATTGTACTAATAACATAATAAGAAAAAGAATGAGAAGAAGAATGAGAAAAGTATGAGAAGAAGAATGAGAAGAAGAAGAAGAAGAAGAAGAAGAATGAGAAAAGTATGAGAAGAAGAATGAGAAGAAGAAAAAGAAGAATGAGAAGAAGAGGTATGAGAAAAAGAATGAGAAGAAAATAACAATAAGAAGAAGACGAAGAAGTCGAAGAAGACAAAGACAAAGAAGTCGAAGAAGACAAAGACAAAGAAGTCGAAGAAGACAAAGACAAAGAAGTCGAAGAAGACGAAGACAAAGAAGTCGAAAGAGACGAAGAAGTTGACGAAGACAAAGAAGTCGAAGACAAAGAAGTCGAAGAAAACGAAGACAAAGAAGTCGAAGACAAAGAAGTCGAAGAAGACGAAGACAAAGAAGTCAAAGAAGACGAAGACAAAGAAGACAAAGAAGTCAAAGACGAAGAAGAAGAAGAAGAAGAAAAAGAAGAAAAAGAAGTCGTCAAAGAAGAACAAGAAGAAGAACAAGAACAAGAACTGTACTGAGGCACATGGGAATAGTTTGGTTTGGTTTAAAGTCATCTCAAAACAATGACCCCCTGGCAGAGACCCCATCCACCCTTCAACCCAACACCAAGAGCCTGAACAATGCTCCACTCCTGAAACCATCACATTCAAATCATATTTATCCAAATAAACAACATCAAGCCCCAGAACCAACCATAACCAAAAAGAAAGGGTGGCTGTGCTGAGAGCTTCCCTGTGAGCTCTAAAGCATCCCCAACCACCTCCATCCCCCACTTGACAGCATCACACTATGTTCCCATGTTAAGTTCATCTATGTTAAGTGTTCCTGTGTGTGATCTGTATATTTAGCCTACAGTCTCTGCAGTAATGGGGAAAGGAGAACTTTGACAGTGGGAAGTGTAATGGGGCAGTGTTTAATTTTACTTGTCACTCAGATACTCTGCACATCCATCTCACTTTTTATGCAAAAAAAACTAGGTGACTACATGGCAGTGTTGCAGTGTGCTTAGATAGAATAACAAATAGAGTATGCTATCCATTGCTACAAAATTATACCATGACTTGCTGTTTGGTTAACTAAATTTGCGGTTAAAAACTGATCAGGGAATGAAAACAAATAGGAACATGTGCATTTCTCAAGCACAAAGACATATACACAACAGTTTGCATTTGTTCTTTTTATTGTCCTCATGCAATGGACAGTAGGACTTACTAGCTCCCATTTAAAACCACTTACCATACTTCAGGAAGCAGGAAGAATTTTACTCAGAGTTGTGGAAGGGTGAGTCAGATTTAGAGCCAGACTGTAGAGCAGGAAGGTCAAAGGGTGAGGGAAAGACCCATAAGCTTTCTAGGAGTCTGGCTGGAGCAAAGTAATGTTAACACTGATTTACACTCTGTAGTAACGTGAGATCCAATGTCTACCAGAAGGAAATGTGCTGCTTAAAAATTGTATAATGAACATGTTTCTTTCAAACTTAAAATTATCCAAAAAAAAAAAAAAAAAAAACATGTCTCATCTTTTTGGATTCAAAATTCACTTTCTAGGGGAAAAAAAAACAACTTTTACACTTTTGAACGTGTCACTTTTATTCTTTTTTTATCCTTGCTGTCTGACACCTAAAACAGAATGCTATGTAATGGATTGTTGGACGGTTAGCTTGCTTGTGTCAGAGAGGGTAGAGAACAGAAAACAATATGAAACTCTCTGTCAAGCCCCCCAGCCCCCTACTACTGCCTTCCAACCACCGAAATAAAACACAAAACATATTAGAGTTAATTAGTTAAGCCACAAGCTATTGTTCCCTTTTCTATTGCTTTCAGAAAGTTCAGTTATTAGATTGTTCTATGTACACGGAACAAAAACACCAGGGGAGGCAAGATTAAATAACCGAACCACAAGGAAAGCTAAGGAAGTGATAAACCTAACAATAAAAGGAATGTCTTCACTCCCACTGTAATCAAACAAGAACATAATGTTAAATACACATTCTTAATACACATTATGTGTATACCATATATAACAATTAATGTCTATTATTTATTTAAAGAAAAAAACTAATATTTATTAGATTTGTGTGGTGCTGTACTACAAGATCTGTTTGACATTTACCACCATTAGAAATATTTGTATGTTTTAAATCACAGTTATTAATGCTGTAAACTTAAAAAGAATGCAAATACATTTTAATCTTATCTGAAAAATCTTGACTTAGGCCCCCATTGGTTTAGATTCTAGAAAAACAATATGTACTAAATGTCAGTAACCATGTATAATGCTCCTACATTTTTAGCATTAGCCAGCACTAGTCTGAATCATTTTACCTACCCCAAATACCTGCTGCCTTAATCCAGCTGAAGTCAGATTCCTAAGTATTAATGCACTCCCACACTTAAATAACTTTAAATGCATGCCTACTACTGGTTACATTTTAACCCTAATATTGAAAGTCAAATATGCCACCCACTCATTAGGACCCACCTATAACTAGCAATGCCTCCAACACTTGAAGGGTGAGTGCTAACACATGCCTCCTCCAACACATGTCGAAGCTAGACACTGCCTCTTTACGAACTGCCATTCATCCAGCGTCACTAAGTAGCCACAGAGTTCAGATATAATTGCTGGATCGGTAAAAGATACCTGTGCTGACCAACATCACACTTGGACAAATGTGGAGAAAGAGCTCAATCTACTCTACCTTTTGTCTCAAAAGAAAAGAGATAAAAAAACTACTACTTTCTTAGTAGTAGTAACATAGTTAAGTTATGTTAATTCCCTAATTACCTTTATACAAATATATTGACATTATTATTATTATTATTATTATTATTATTATTATTATTATTATTATTATTACGGTATGATAACAGGGGCATGATTTGAGAGTCATTTACCACATTCTTCCCTTTGCATGAAAAAAGGAGGGATACTCTTACGCATGCATGCAGGAATGTTATGATAGTTTAAGTGTTTATAGTAACTTCAAGATTTGAATGAAACTCCTTTTTCCAAACCTTCAAAGCATTCTTAACATGTTCTGACTGATGTCCCAGACTCAACATATGAAGAAATTAATAACAGACTTGCACATTAGGTTAAGACAAGATCAGCTGCCTTAGCTAAAAGTCAAATGTTTCATAACTCCCACAGAAGGATTTAATCTCTGGTCATTTTTCATTAATTCTGTTAAGTCACACATTTCTCAATGGCTCCTTTAAACGTTAGCCTCCCCCTCACGTGCTGTCATACGAGTACTGCTGACCGTTCAGGAACACTGACATATAAACAAGAGCATAAAGCATTTTTAAGATCCCGTTTTGAGAATGTGCGGGAGGCAGTGAACACTTTAATGGAAAATGTAATTTAAGTATGATGCAAGGTTTTAAGGACACACAGAAAGAGAGAGAAAGAGAGAGAGAGAGACTGAAGTGAAAGTGCAGAGTGTCAGTTTTAATTTGAGAGTTGGTATGTCCAGACTGGGTGAACTTGGTAGAAATTACAGCTTTTAGGGGACCAAATTTTAGGGCACAAAAAGCTTTTCGAGTTTACCTGTCTGGCTGTTTCTTTGCCAGCTCTGCGGCAGGCCCTCTATTGTTAGGTAAAAGGGTCTGGAGTTCTTCAAGATGTGATATTTACATCTAGGGTGTTCTGCTGTTGCCCCACATCTTGAAGAATAAATCTACAGAATCCCATATTTGCAAAATAAATCTTCATATCCTAAGCATTGCAAAAGCCCCTTCCTATTTCATGCTTGCATGCTCGCAGATGTTAACTATAATTGCATGAATGCATTTTAAATAAAACAGCATGGAGATACATTGGGTGTATCTGTGGATTTCCAAATGGCAGTCATTTAGCATTATCTGTGTTCCTTCTACTGGATGGGGGAGTGAGGATGTTCCCTACGTAAACACAGCAGCAGTCAAAACTTCAAACTTCTTTAAATATTTTTAAATATTCTGGGAGCACAAGGTACAGATTAGACAAATCACATCAGTATCCCAGTGTATTGGTGGGGTAGCATAGTTTTGCCTTTATCATAAATTTGTTTAAATGTTAAGATAAAATTTAAATGCCTTGATAAAAAACAGACCATGATTTAAAGACTCTGGCATAGAGAAATGTGGAATGTCTTTGTGAGCTTCCCACAGAATATACCACTGACTTAAATGCTCCACTTGATCTTTCCAGCAACACAGTGTGTGAACTCTGTCTTTCATCTAATGTGACCACACTTTTAAGATGTGTTCGCATGTAAAACACAAAGCCCTTTCTTGCTTGTCTACAAAATATATGCATTCATCTTTATCCTCCAGCAATGACACAAAACTTTTGTCTGACCATGCTGTTTATCTGACTTCATAGGGGATTTCCTGCTCAGAGGTTCTTGTATACTATTGTATACATGACTAAGGTCTGAGGAACAGCTCTAGTCTCATGAGAAAAATGAGGATTGTGGTCAAATCACCAGATAAGTTGAGAGAAGATACATGTTGAGTTTCAGGAAATGTTTTTTTAATGACTGTGTCTTTTACAACAGTATTCAATGTCTTTGACTATGACAATGAGAATTTCCTGGGAGTAATGGCTTTTTTAATGGTGACTTTATTTACTAAATAATAAATTATGCCAATTTATTCACTAAATTTGCAATTTTATTCTCAAATATGTTATGAAATAACTAAGATTTACAAGGAGGAACATGCCTGAAGTACATCTCTCCTTTCCAATCTAACATCATATCAGTTGCTGATAATCACGTGTGTTTACTACGCCTTACATTACAAAACTCTATATTTAAGGAATAGTTATTGTGAGCCGTGCAGAAAACATGCTTTTATAATCTTTGGAAAATTTAAAGCAGACTTGTGTGGATATGTGTGAAGGGGCCTGAACAAATACATTGTCTTTGGGGGCTTTTATTATTTGAACGAACTCCTGCATGTATTTTGTTCACTATTTTAATTATATGTAATGTAAAGCACAAGTTTCAGACCTAAAATCTTCTAAAAAATATGTTAAAAACTGTGAAAGGGTTTTTAGAGGTTCAGACAGATAGAAAATATTACAGTAGGCCTTACTTGTATTACATTTTCCTCCCATTTAACAAAGATTTTACTAATATATTACACATTTTAGCTGTAAAACAACAACAACAACAACAACAACAACGGAGCCCTAAAGATCAATCCTAGAATGAAAAAAGGTTATTTAAAACAAATAAATATTTTGTGTGATTTTATTTATATATTTTTTGTGGATGATAAATTGTTCCAGTAATTATTATGATACACAGTGTCATTGTCAATTTAAGATCATTAAAAGGCCACAGACATAATGATAATAGGGCATAACAAAGCATTTATACCCTTTTAATGACAACAACATTTTACATAATTAGTCCACCCTGTGTGTATGGAGTCACAGTTATTGAAGCATTGGTCATTGCGCCACTGGCTAAAATACTGTTCAATTAGCGCACCATTATAAAGTAAAGGGAACTAAAATGAGGCTGACTGCAGTACAGCGTGACCACTGGATACCAGTGTCAGGATAAAATCACAAGGGTCTTGCTAGAGTCGAGTTGTGGTCGTGTCATCTAGATGGTTCAGTGTAAAGCTGTTCATACACTACACGACTTTTAATAGGCTCTGAAAAGATTTTTAACAGACTAAAGTCTGACACCTTCTCACATCTAAAGACTATTAGACTTATTAGTCGCAGGCTAGTCACAGGCTACGATTTTGCAAAGACTGGGGGTCACTATTTACAAGACTGCAACTAAATTCTTTCAGAGATTATTTCCCATCATGCTTCTGGTGGAGTTTAACAGAAAAAGAAGCTATTTAACAGTGGAGCAGAAACAGAAGCACTTGGCCACAGCTGCCATGGTGCGTGAAGTTCAGAAAAAAAACTGATTTAAAAAAAAAAAAAAAAAAAAAAAAAAAAAAAGACATTGCAGAATGTGAACACGACCCTGGTTGAGTGAAGTGAACCGTTCCTGTGTTTGCCTTGCGGCTTCCTGTAGCTCTCCTATTGGTTCTTGATATTGTTCACGGCACTATTTGCTTGAGCCTCAAGACTTGCGATAATATTAAACAGGGTTGATTTTATTGGAGCACCTGGACGCGAACCCGACTGACTGAAACTTTCAATCGTAACCACCTTACACTGAACGATCGAGATGGCGTGACCGCGATTCAACTGCAGCTTAACTCTAGCCAGATTCTCGTGATTTTATCCTCAACAACGGCAGCAGAGAAAGAATAATAACCAACTACTACTGACTGAAGCCTGCGGGAAGGCGGAGATGGTCGTCCAGCGCGTCCAGTCCCACCCACTTTGTCCACGTCACGCTTTGTCAGTCTTGCAAGCTTGTAGTGTATACACTGGCTGCGTCCGAAATCGCGTACTTCCATACTAAACAGTATGCAAAAGCAGTATGCGAGATCGGGTAGTGTGTCCGAATGCGCAGTAGGCGAGTTTGAGTACGCGAAAAGTTCCCGGATGACGTACTGCACCGGGAGACATTTTTAAGTATACAAGCCCAGCACACTTCACCCGCTAATATTTCCCACAATCCACCGGGAGCCGCGCTGAGCTGAGTGACCCGTCAGTGAGCGGCGGAGCGGCGGAGGAGAGGAGTGGAGAGAGAGAGAAGTTTATGAGGTGAGGAGATTCAGATATATAAACTGTTTTGGTTGTTTGTGATATCAGGCTGTAAATGAAAGATTTATGAGGGTTAGTTTAAGTTAAAGTAGCGAGTTATAGGGGTGTGGGTTTGTTATTAATGCTGTTGCAGACAGAATATCTTTATTTTCGTATCTGAACTGCTTTACTGAGCAGCGTTAGCCCTGTGCTACTGAGATCAGTTAGCTTAGCTAGAGTTATTAAACTTATCACAACTCTTTATTAATCTTCTGTTCTGCAGCACCAGCGTTTACTAACTCACTACAGCCCTGTATACTGCTGCAGTTCTGAGGAGCTGGAGCAGTTTTAACTTAATACTGATCAGTCTGTATAAACTCATCTGAGAAAAAAGGCTGCTGATATCAGAGAGGCTTTTCAACAGACAGACAGACTGGTTGCCAAAAATCACATTAATAAATTATAACCAAAATCTGACCATTTTATTTAGTTTTATTAAATAGCTAGCTAACCAGCCAGGATGGTAAGACTTTTATGTTGTTCAGAATTTATATTATATTTGTTTAATGACCAAGCTAAACTGTTTTAATCTGTGTGTGTTTCAGATTCAACTATCCTTCCTACTCGAGAGGATGAAGATGAAGAGAGGGAGAAAAATGAACAATGAATAAAAAAAATAAATAAAGCTACTTTAAAGACTTGTCATTCTTGTATTTTGTGAGAAATGTATTTGTGTAAATATGCAAGTGAGGGAAAAATTATATTAAATAAAATAACTAAAATATTTTTTTAATTTACATTTTATTGCCAAATATGATCCCCAGTTTTCCCGAAACTGACTGGTTCTAGCATATTTTATTTACATCAGTAATGCATATATGTTGCCTTTATGTTTAATGCAGTCAGTAAAAGATAATGTATAACAATAAGGATCATGTGTTTAAATATTTAGGCTAGAAAAGGAAATTCTGAGGTGAAATGGAAAGGCAGGAATTAATTAACATTTTGGTATTTATCTTTGAAACTTTTTGATAATTGTTTTGTTGCATAAGCAAGTATTATTAATATACTTCATGAATATTAAACAGTCTGTTCATATTTATTATTAAATATTTCATATTTGAGGAAATATTAATTTTAAGTTTTATTTACAGTCAGTGTTTATTAAATAGGACAGTTTGGGGGTTTATTTATTAATAAGAGCTGATTAATGAGGGGATTTTAATGAAATTAATTAGGGTAAAGCTCTGTAAAGTGTGCCGCTGGTTAGGAGGGGTGAGAGGTGAAAGGGCGTCAGAGGTAAGATGGTGGATGTAGTGCGTCCGAGGCTGCGTGCGTACTGCGGTCTGGCGTACTGAAAAAGCGTACTGCTTTGCTCGACAAGCAGTGCGTACTCACCCCAATCCAGTACGTACTGCTTAAGTACGCGATTTCGGACGCAGCCACTGTATATAAGCCGGACGACACGGCACATTATATTTAAAGTCCGCTAACTGCCCGGTACATTGTTTACTTCCGTTCAGAGGCGGAGCTAAGACATGGTGCTGACAAAGTGGGCGGGACTGGACGGCATGACGCTAACAAAGTGGGCGGAGCCGGACGCACTGGACGTCCAACTCCGCCTTCCTGCAGGCAGCACTCAGTACCTTCTCAAAATAACCGGAAAAGCAGGAAAAATGATACAGTTGCTTCAGGACAAGCACGTTCGTTTGGCGAATCTGAACTAACCCAGAGTACTGTGCCTGAAGTTGCTGCTGCTGGTATAAAAAACACAATAGCAGCGCTACTATGGAGACGAAATGAATCTGTTCATTCATTTTATCCTGATCCTGGAAAGGCTTCCCGCCCAGTGAACCACCCGCTGAATTGTCAACACGCCAACGTCAGACGCAGGTCCTTCTAAAACCAATCAGCGTCAAGTTAAGGAAAACGCATCGATACGTAAGTGATGATTAAAGGATGTAGGAATATCACACAAGGTCTTTGGTGCGCTCCCTAAACTGCAGTGTGAAAACAAAAATAAGCAGACCAAATATATACAATGTAGCAAACACATGATCCTTGGTTCGGACCACGGTCCGGACTTTTAGGTGTGAAAGCACCCTTAGTCTGTGCCTAAAAAGTCTGTGACTTGTCTTTAGATGTGGGAGGGTGTCAGACTTTAGCCTATTAAAGTCTTTTCAGAGTCTTCTCGAATTTGTCTAATGTATGATTAACATTACGTGTCATGACTAGTTTTCGAACTAGCTACTATGGCGTCACATCAATGTCAAGAGCCAGGGGCGCAAAAACACCAGCTGAAAAAAAATAGCAAAACAAATGTAGCTATATGGGGCGCCATAGCTAAATTCTGTAACACTGCTTACCTCCGTCTCGTGTGTCGGTTTGCTCGTTTATCGCCGCGAAATGTTCGTCTGCGGTTTAAAAGCTGTTCTGCTCCCGAGGCCGCTGCCCGCGCACATCTTCCCCCGCCATAATCTCACTGCTCCTGAATGAGCCTGAATTCTCTGTAGAAATTCGCCGCTATTTTCCCGCCCGCTGTTTCACGTTTTCCGCGCCGTCGCGCGCTGAGGCCATGACGTTCTTGCCAACAGGCTGGGGTCGTTCCAAAGCGCTCCCCTGTTCCCTCGCTCCCTTCTCTCCTCGGCACCACTTAGTGATGTTAAATTCCAATCTCGGAATTTATCAACTGAATCGATTCATTTGCATCACAGTGTTTCGATATACTACTTTAAAAACGTATCAAAACGGAAAAAATGTTTAATTACGCCACAGCATTAAAACAGCATTACACATTTTGGTAATAGGTAATAGATCAGAATGTTTTGTCCTTAAATGTTTCTAAATGAAAGTTGAAAAAAAATGTTGTGAGGAGAAATTACACAAACTTTGCATTGTTTATTGTTTATTGCTCTTAATTTGTCAAACCATTTGTGCAGATGAAGGATTTCAAAAAAAAAAACTCATCTCTGCAGTGTGGGATCATTTTGAGTTCCTGATTGCCCACCAGATGCCACTGTGGTGGGTGATTATTCAAAAGTCTCACAAGATTAAATCTTTATCTGAAACAATTGGTTAAATTGATTAGAACATCCAAAAGCCCCACTTTTTGCAACTTAACACCCTTTATCTGGACTGAATCTTATTTAATTAGGATCCTTCAACTGATTTGACTGCCTAAATGATTCTGATCATTTTAAGCGATTCAGTGTATAATCTCATCACACACTGTATTTACATATATTCAGTTTGCATATATAAATAGCTATATGTGCCCCTGTATATTCAAAGCTTCTTTATTATATATATTATGTATGTGTCCACCTTATTCTACAAAACAACAAGATAGGGGCATCTGACTCTGAGCACTAGGCTAGTGTTGAAAAATTCAGAAAGTATGCTTTAGATAATCTTCATATTGAAGTGTGTATCTATTGTGAATTACCTACAGTTTGGAGTATTTAGGGCTTTAGTGCTGGCCTACTCCAAGAAATCTGGCAGGGAGGATCATAGTCACCTGTGGACATCAATTAAGTCATCAAAATGCTGAAAAATGCAATTTTAAGCTTTTGCTTTAAATTAAACAAGCAGTTTGCTTGTTTCTGGTTAAAGCGTCTACAAAGTGACAGGGGTTATCTTGTGAAGTTCAACCGTGTGTAGTAAACATCACCTCACATTTACGCTCTGTTTTTTTAGTAATGTGATGAGCTGTCTGCTTTTTCTCCATTCGATCCTGCGTGCAGGTTTAAACTGTTCCACAGGAGATTTAAATCTGCATACTTTCCTAATGTGTCCTCTTTTTTCCCCATATTTGTTACACGTTTCCTTTTTAAAAATGGCAGGTTTGTACTTACCTCTGCATCTGTAGCACATGCTTAAACGTTCCTTGTGGTTCTTGTGGGCTGCCTCTCAGCTACTTGGTTTAGCGGGCTGATCCCTCCAAGAAGCACTACTTATCAATTTGCTTTGTCCATGCAAATTACGCACATCTTAGGCACGATCTTTACTGCATGTACAACTTTCAAGGCTTTATAATAAGCTGGTTCAGGCTCAGTAATTAGTTTAATGTGGTTATACCACAAACTGTCTGTCTCACAGCCTTATGTTCATAATTGCAACCTTAAGCCACTTCAGAACTAGAACATACTGTACTTCAGTGTGTACTGCAGTTGAATTTATTGTACTGTTTTACTTGCAGATTATTCTTTTTATCTGCTTAACTCACAGTATAATTTGTCATAATCAGCATCTTTTCATGAACTAATGCTGTAGTCATTTCAGAGCTTCATTTACTTGGTGAAATTGTGCTGTCCTGTTGTGTGAACATTACACAATGGAGTGGGGTCATTCCAAACCACAGGGTAAGATTTTAGGATTCCTATCTGGAAAAAAAATTAATGCAGGAAATAACAAAGGGGTGTCAGATGGTATCTATTTGTAAGGTACAAATCATCACTTTTGTTTAGATATTGCTGGAACTGTTTATTTGCTCTCGAGATTTTCTTAAAGCTAAGCAAGGATGTTTCATTGTTTAAATAGCATTACTAAGGTTAGGTTTTCCGTCTTTTAAAGTAGCTAACATTAACATTTGGATTAGCCACGCTAGCTAGCTAACAGTAGAGCCCAATTAAATAAAGTAACATATTTTTAAACTTAAATATAAACTTTGCAAGTTTTTAAATTATAAATTATATGGGAGCATTCAAGAATTTTTCCAAAGACAGCCCCTAGAAAACACTTACAGCATACACTTTTGTAATGTAGCAGAAATTGATTAGCGTATGTGTGTAGTAAACTAACTAGCCATCTAACTTGATGCCCTGATGCCCTGAATATATTTATTTACCACAGACTGATAGATAGGAGACTTAACCATAGTTGTGGCCAAATACACAACTGAATTAAGATCAATTTATTTGCTCCAAAAAAAAAAATATGGTATTACTGTATGTCACATTATTTTCTATTTTACAATAGTTCAATTGTCAGTTTAATTTTATAGTACCATAGAAAATATAACATATTGAAATGCACTGTAGTGCAGGTAGCATTGCATTTTTGTACTATTGTGAAGGAAAGAGGAGATATGCTTATGTTAAAATGTTTACAAGGCCAACTGTGTTTATACATTCTGTTTCCAAATGGCATAAAAATAGTATTTTACTGTCCTTGTTTTGTCTTTTACAAAATGTTCTTGTTGTTCTTCCATTGCCCTCTCTAGTACTGAAGTGTTCCACCTAATTCACAAATTGCTTCTGTAGCCTTGTAGCCTGTAGCCTTGGGTAAAACAGCACACGCTTGTCAAAGACAGCTGCATCAATCAGAAGCGACAGTTCGGAGAGGACCCATTTCTCTAAGTCTGCACTTTAGAGGATGGTAAGATGTTGGAAAAAGCTAACATGAAACAGTCTTCACTAATTGAGAGCACATGTGTTTGAGGGAGGACTTAAAGAGAGACTATAAACACAGAGATTGTTATATCAAACAGATCCTTCCTTAGGACATTTTGTTATTAATTATTGGACTACCAAATTCAGCGTGCAGCCATCAGGATTTCCCAGATGAAATTAATGTTTTATGTATTTTATGTTATTTCACCACAGGTATTATATGCTTTATAAGGCTTTCAGTGGTCACATAAAGTCAAATAAAATTAAGGCACCAAATTCATTTGATTACCTGTAGGTCAAATAAAACGTATTCTAATAGGCCCTGAGACACTTAAGGACTGTAAAGTTGCAGACCAGGGTCAGTCCAGAGGACAAGAACTGATTCAGATCAGATTTCACTGAGTGGTTATAGATCAGGACTACGCCGGGTGCAGTCTGAATACAGTCTGACATGCTGGTACGCTTTACAAAGATCTTTAAGGCATTTATATATTATTGTGGCATCACAACTGTGGGGTTTTAAAGTTATTTGTGTTAATCAGATATAGTGGCTGTGTTATTTGTGGGCTCATGTGCCATGGGGCGGTGGCTCTCTAAATTGGTTTGTGGTCAGTAAATAAAAACTGGGGTTTAATACAGGTTATTCTGACTCTCAGGTCTTCCACTTTGTAGAATGTAAATGTGTTGCCTGTGTTGTCTGGAACACAACTGAAATTCTCGGGTGTTTCATTTTGTGGCCCAAAAATCTCAGTGCCCATTGTTAATTCTTTTCCCCTCAAAGGTTATTTCTTTTTCAATTCTATGAGAATGCTTTGAACATTGAAATGGATGAGAGAGGTGCATTCAACTGTATGGGTTTGACAATCAGCCTTGTGTGTTTGCATCAGATATCACATAATAGCTAATTATGGCTTTGATCTCAAAGAAACTGACCCCAGTAAATGCCAGTGGTTTGCATAGCTGCTCTTAAGCAGATCCTACACAGTATTGCAAAATGTCCAGCAAGAACTACCAATATGTGATTCTCTAAAACAAAATGAGACGTTTGAGGCTTTGGAAACTTGAAGCATAGATATCTGGGAGATACAGACTCTAAGATACATGAAGTCTTAATTAACCACATTCTTCACAAGGATGCATTTATAGAGATCAAGTTTAGACATTCTAGACTTGACGAAAATCCAATGCGAAGGAATTAAAATGAAATAAATGGAGCTAGAAACTCCCAGTTAATGTTATTTCTTTGAGTTTATTTTACATTAGCCAGCTAGGAGGGGGAAAATAATCAAAAGTACAAACTTAGGTATCTATCTTTAGGTATCCCCTTCAAGATTTTTTTCCTTCCACCCTGAGGATCATCAAAAGGGACTTTCCTTAGTCTTTAAACCAGAGAATTTTGCTCCAGGGACTGTTTTAGCACTGCTGTAAATTTTTCATTGCCCCCATAACAGATTTTACTGATCTACTGGATCTCACTGATCTCCTGGATGTTATAACTTTACCTATGGTACTTTTCAAATACATGGAACCTGCAACATTACGCTCCTTCTGAAATATGTCTGGTAACATCAGAAAACACTGTTAACATCTCATCTTTAGAGAAATGACTCAGAAACAGTGGAAACTGCTGAAAGGATAGTGTTCCAGATATCTGTATTGCATTGCATAGAGTATCAAATTTCTGGCTAATCAGTTCTCTGCAAGATTTACACAAAGTTTTATTCCCCACTTAGCTAGCTTAAAGAAAGCAGGCACTAAAACAATCACCTGGTTCTGGGTAACAGGTACCAAATTTGGCGAATGGAAAAGTAAACAGCAGAACAGAGTTGGTGCAAGTACTGTAGGTAATATGCAGTAGGAAAGTGCCAATATAAATGTTACAGAAGAAAAGTCTTATCTGTCATTTACGTAACTCAACACACTGCTCAAGACAGATAACAGACACGGGTTAAACATTTTCAGTAGTTTTATTGAAAAATGCCTCTTCTGATTCAGAAATAAATAAGAAAAAAATGCTGTGGAATTCACAATGTGCAGTTAAAACATAACGGAGCAATTCTATGACCATAGTCTTGCAACAAATTCCAACTGCTTTTGAGATTGATAAAACAAAAGGAAAAACTATATTCTGTTTTTAAAATGTACTTACTAAATATACAACACAGTCATGCAATTCCATCTTTGGTACAAATGAGCTGTGAGTTGGTATACAACAGATAAATATTTAGAATAATGAAACAAAAGCCAGATCTAACAAGGTCTTTAAAATGAGGATGGAATTACAACTAATAGCCTTCCCTGATGACAAGGAAGGCATAACAAAAGAACAAACTGCACTGATAGGAATAGGTTCGATTTAAAAAAATAAAAGGCCGTTGAATACTGATTTAGAGTTAGTGCACTGCACATGAGTCTCATATAAACATAAAAGGCAGTTATGTTACAAGCCAAAAAATAAATGAAAATAAAAATGTTTGGGGACAGTGAGAGAGCACACAGGTTTCTATACAGGAAATGAGGGTTGAATATCAGCCTTATTTCCACTTAACCTTGTTAAAGATTTGTGTATGCATGAATCCTGATCCAATAATGACATTCAGTTTCAGATGTTGTCCTTCATGCAAATGAAATTTAAAGATACTTCCTTCTTGGTTTCTGTTTATAACCTTTTAGCTTGCCGTGTTGATAGTGATCTCTTTCCGCGCTGGTTTCGTAAACCGGGGGACTGAATCTCTGTCACAGTATCTTCTGATGGTTCCGCCGGAATTGGCACTACGTAGGTTTCAGGCTCAGATGGGTAGCGGCCTGGTTGGAAATATTATTTGGCCAATTCAACATATGCAGTGTGCTTTTTAATAGCTGGCTGAGATATGGACAAAATTTCATTTGCACTACATGCAGCTGATAAGTGTTGACAGTCAATGATGGTTCTATATTATGAAACTAATCTATCACTTAGCATATCAAAGAAAGAGAAAAAAACTAGAACCAGTTTTCTAGTGTTCATGTCAAATTAAGACTATACCACCACTTTTCATAGAGCCAAAAGTGCTCTTTCTCATAACACACCGAGGTATTACAGTATAAGATAAATTACAATAACAACAAGAGCAAAATGTGACTTATTTTTAACACAGCATTTAGCAAAACATGTATCAAGAAAAGCATGGTTACATGTACAAATAGCACATGCTACATTTTTCACCTGAGCGGAGGCTTTAATCGTCAATGAAAGCAAAAAAAAAGAAAATAATAATGGAATTAAAGGTATAAAGGTTATGTTGGCAGTCAGCAAGAAGCAAGTTATGAGGCACAAGCTTGATGATGGATGTTAAACCATTTTAGTTGTCTGTTTAATTGAAACTCATTTACAAGGCACAATTAGTTTATTTACACCTCACCCCCCATCCACTGGTGAACTCAGTTATGAAATCTTCATGGTTAGTAGTTTACATGCTTCTTCAGCAAAGGAAGCTCACTCTTGCTGTTTGTTGCTTTGGAGTTCAAGATGCATCAGGCCACTGTACGTGGCCATCACTGTTGCCTGCCTGATAGAGTAGCGGTCAGCTGGTGTTAGTGGCAGTCCAGTCCTTTCTTTGGTTTGATTTGGTTTTAGAGTTGGTCAGCAAATGTTCATTAATGAAATCCATGATGGTTACCCTTAAAAGCTTATTAGCAAGTGTGCTGATCTCTCAGACACAGTTTTTTTTTTTGAGGATTTCAATGTTTAAGGGCAGGCAGCTTAGAAAGAATACTATGCCGAACCTGAAATGGGTTAAAGATGGTGTTAGTGCATTTGTTTTCCTTCATGTGTGAAATCAACTCCAAACATGCACTGGCAGTAAGTACCTAGTCGCTGTACTGTAACATCATTTTTATAAAGTTGGCAAGTGTTAAAAACTGTATCGAAATCTTATATCTCCAAAATGGTAACTCTGACCCTGTTTAGACCCGGTCACTTCATGTGACCAGTACCTGGATTAGACTGGATTGAAATCTGATTGCTGAGTGTGAGAGAATGTGCAATTTAGATTGTTACTGGTGTTTGAACTGGTTGTTGATTGTGTCTTGGCGAGACGAATGTGTTCACTCTGCCAAAATATGCGGTTTTAGACCACCTACTGAAGTGATTTGAGCATTTGGATTTGTATCTGTTTTAAATGAGTCTTATGTGCGTTTAAACATGCATTTTTTTTTTTGTGTATCTTATCCAGATATTATCCTGATATTAAGACTTAAGAAGTGACCAGGTGTAAACGGGCGATTTGTTGAAATAATGTAACAAGATTTTGTTCCAAGCCATTTTGGACCATTTCTGTTGGTCCGTTCATTAAGAAATGATTAAGCAATGTACAGAAAAGTAGATGTTTTCAAATGTTGGGGGAAAATGTGGAGTTACAAGGTTTCGATACAACAGTTTTTGATAAGCATTTAATCTTATAATGCATCTAAATGAGCTAAATTCCCTGATTCACTGATGTCCGTACCTGGGTATCCTTGCCCGTTGTAAGGAATGCCAACGCACTGAGAGGAATCACAGTAACCAGGAGGCCCGGGTGGCCCTCTAACTCCTGCACCACCCTGGCGTCCTGGTGGGCCACGGGGTCCAGCTGAGCCTGTAGGACCAGGGGGGCCAGTCTGGGACAGGCCTGGTGGCCCTGAAAGAAAGAAAGGGGAGGAGGGGGGGTTGCAAAACCATCAGAGATCTACTGACATCACTCTTAAATCTCAACTGGAAGTGGAAAGGAAAAACTGGTTTCTAGCACTGTAATTTAAATATTTTGACTGCTCAATTAAAAGGGAGTAGGGGGAGAAAAAAGCCCTCTTGCCCCCCTGCCCCTTTCTGTCTAGACAGCATAAACCAACTTTGGAATGATTTCACCCCTTTGCTCTCGGTCTCACACACTCTGCCGTCAGCACATGTGTTGTCAATGAGGCCCCTGGAAAGAAAACATTCTGCAACAGTCTGACCCCCCTACTACAAAAGGTGAGTCATCATCAGCTTCCTCTTACTGTACTCATACAATCTTTGTCTCAATTCATTCACAGTGAAGTGAGACACGAGGTTTTGGCTTGGTTTGCGCGAGACAGAACAGATTTAGTGGGTTGCCAGACGTTCGCCGTTCTTCTCATCTTTCACTGATAGGCAACCTCTGGGACTGGGAGTTTTCAGACTAGCATACTGAATAGTAATTAAATTTGGTGACTGTGTAGACTGCCTAAGAGCCAAAATGTTTTAGCTGAGCTTTGCTTGCTTTATATATTTCTGTACTGTAGAGCTAATCTTCCATTTTTAGCCCTTGTTCCTTGCCTACCCACAACAGCTACATCAGTGAGTGCACTCACACGCACTTTCATTATCATCATTTTCCAATGACTGCAAAACATCAGAGCTTGTCAGTAATCCAATCAATGAGTTTACATGCATCTGATTAATTTATATGAATTATATGAGTTTTAGATTTTAGAATTTATGAAATTAGATTTGTGCTTTGTAACAAGCCAAAATTCTTACAGAATAAGACATAATGTAAACATAATGTTAACCTCAAACTTGTTTTGATGGCATGTTATGGCTGTGTTAAAAGCTGCTCGCATTTTTTTTTGTTTTTTTTTGATACCATGATCTGTTTTCACACAAGCACAGACTAAAAAATCCAGAAAATATCCTTTCTCCGATCTAAAAATTGGCGTATGCTGATTACATAACTAGTTCAATCGTCAGATAACTGTAGAAATCTGATTATAATGTAACTGCACTCAGAGCCTACAAATTACAGACCACTCATAAGATAATTTTGTAAAATAACACAGCACACACACACATACAGCCTATAATAATATTGCAATAAGAGCAAAAACCCTTGAGTTCTAATAGTGAACTGATTTCATAATCTTCCTGTGTGTCCAGACTAGAGCCTACATTAATAATGAAGTCTACTCCAGAGATGTGTGCACACATCTGTATGAACCACGCAGAGGCAGAACTAACATAAATTTCCAAAAGAAAGTGTTTAGCTGGGAATACTTTGACTACATGAAGGAACAATTTATGAAGCGCAGCTGCCCAGGCTGAGGTTCATAAGATGCATCTAGGTAAATCTTTGGCCTTTAGGCCCACCACTGTGCCACTGTGAGTTAGAGTCTAGTCTTACCAACAGATGTCCTTAGCTTCTTAAATGGGGGTGGGTGTTGGGGGAGTAATGGTGCTTTTCACTGCATGGTACCTACACTACATGACTTCATGACGCTACTCATTTTCCACGAGGCCAATCTTGTACTTTGTACCTGGAACTGACTACTTTTTAAATACCATATGAGCCAAGTAGGGTCTAAAAAATATGTGTAAACCTGGCCACAGAGAATCTGGAAAACAATCCTTTCTGCAGCATTCACTGCTATGGTGTCACCATGCAGATACATTTTAGTGGGAGCTATGGTAGTTCAAGAAATGTAGAGCAGGGGCTAATAAACCATCAGGATTGTTTTAATAGAAATATTTAAGCTATCAGAGAACTAACTACCATAACATATATATGTTATATTGCCTTCTGATTAAATGTCGTTCAGAGGTACATCCACACAGCACTCTTGAGTGTATGCTTTTTTCCAGACAAACAATTAGTAGTAGCACAGTATCCTTGCACAGCTTTAGGTCAGGTTTGCTTTTTGGAGCTATCAGGTTGCATAGATAGTTCACTATATAACTAGTCAGTCCACTGACGTGAAGTAGCGTGAGAAAATCTACTGAAAAACATATTGTTCATTAGGGCTGCAATTAATGATTATTTTGGTAGTCAACTAATCTGTTGATTATTTTTTTTAGATTAGTCAATGATTATTTTTTGCTGTGGGTACGGCTCCTGTTTCTAATCTTCTCTGTCTTTCCTTCAAATCGATAGAAACAGCTAAACATGGGATTTAAATGTCTTTCAATGTCCAGAACATTGTCCTTTAAATGTGCTAAAATTTAGTGAGAAAATATGTAATTTGTAGTGTTTGGGCACTTCTGGAGACACAGACTCCTCAAAATTAACATGCAGTGATCCACAGTGTCATGTACATATTGATAATCAGTGTTGGGAAGGTTACTTTTAAAATGTAATCCCTTACAGATTACTGATTACATCACTCAAAATGTAATTTGTAACGTAATCAGTTACATTACTTCAAGTGAGTAACGTAATCTGATTACTTTGGATTACTTACAATATTGTCATTTTTTTAAGCCTGAATGAATGTAGCAACCACATATTGCATATTATCCTTTTATTTTTCTTTCCAGTTAACAAATAGATAAACAAATAAAACAGCCTTTTCAATCACTCTATAAAAATACTTATGAAACCATTTCATCAAACAATTTTATGAAACACTTCTATAAATTGATGATAAAACAATTTAAAACCAAACAATGTAACAACAACTGTAAGCTATCTACTTGCAGGTTTGCCACCAGTGTTAATTTTGACAACAAATTTTGATTTAGTCTTAGTCATAGTTTTGTGACGAAAATAGCATTTAGTTTTAGTCACAATTCAGTAATTTAGTCGACTTAGTTTTAGTCGACTTAATGTCATAAGAATATAGTCTACTAAAATTACAGTAAATTTAGTCGACTAAAATGTAAAGGGTGTAAATGTAAATGCTTTTTTCATCAGTTCCCTTAAATTATTAACTATACACGTATACGAAATGAAACGTTTAATAACCAATTGAGTAATATTGTTAATGTTTGAATGTGAAATATATTTATATATGATTTAATGTATATTATTATTATTATAGGCGTGTGACTATATATATTTTATATTTTAAAATTTTGCTCTAGAAATCAGGTCATAAAACAACTGAATAGTTAAATTATAGTTTAAACAGAGCTGTAGATGCAAAAACAGCTTTTAAATGATCTAGTTTTATCTCCAGCACTAACCCAGCACACCTACTGGAGCTACAGTCTATAAATGAGATCAAAAACACACACTCACACACTGTGCTGTAGAGATGCTCTCAGGATGTACTGAGAGACTTCATGAGTTAAAGTGAGAAACTTATGAGAAAGTGCTGTAAGAAACTGTACACAGACTTTTGGGTTCAGAGATTCACTTATTTTATTGTTTTATTTTGGATATATTATTGAGTTTCTTTCTGACCTGTTCCTGCTTTAACACTAGCTATATCTTTCCCACTGTGAGACTAAACAGATGATCTGATCTTAATGAGTTAGGGTTCTGTATCAGTTCTGTGTTTTAGTGCACTGCCGAGTTAAACACATCAGCTCATGAAATAACATCAGTATTAAAACGCGGGTCTCTGCATGGAGATCTGTGTGACTCTGGTCTGCAGAAGCTGAAAGATTAGTGGTGTTTTTACCGGAGATGGAGTCGCTCCACACGGTTTACACGTTATCTTGTTTTTTTGCGACGTCAAAGGAGAAATATATCGCCCCTCTCTCTCTCTCTCTCTCTCCTTGCTGAACACTGTCGAGTTAACTTCCAGTCGAGCTCCGTAAGTATCGACAGGTTAATTCCCGGGTTTGTAACTGAGCGCGCAGCGCTACTGCAGGAAAAAACAGGTACTGATTGGATGACTACCCCGCTTGTCCCGCCTCTCCACCTTCGCTAAAGTAGCAGTGATTGGATCTCTTCCTAACTGGTCACTACCTTTCACAGAACTGAATCAGTTCTGATTGGATTTCGTCCCTGCCAAACATTTTCGTCTCGTTTTTATTCGTTGACCAAAATGTCAGTTAATTTCGTCTCGTTGTGTGTGCGGAGCCGCTGTCTGCCCCTCCTCCCTGTGTGTGTGTGTGTGTGTGTGTGTGCAGCGAGATGGGAGGTGGGGCAGACAGTTCCCTGTCATATCAGAGCGATTTCACCGCAAAATGTTATTTGCGTTTTGTCAGTGTTGGAAGAGCAAAAATAGGAAAGTACCGCAATGTAATCCTTTAATTTTAGCAGAGTAACTGTAATCTGATTACCATTTATTGAAGCAGTAACTGTAACGGATTACAGTTACTTATAATTTGTAATCTGATTACGTAACGCCGTTACATGTAATCCGTTACTTCCCAACACTGTTGATAATACATCACAGCATACCACCCACAGTGGACAGTGTAGTTGTTGTTGTAAAAAAAAATCATCACTGGATGTGTCTGGCTAAAACAGTCCATGAGAACGACTCACATTCAAAACAGGAGGTCTCACACACTCAATGCAGCATTCTTTAGTTTCCATGTCATGGGACATGATATTAGTCCAGTGTAACATGACATTTAGCATGTCAGTGTATGCACAATATGCAGATCTACTACGTCATAAGCTTTAGATTTGGTCAAGCCTGTCTTTGTGTGTAGATGCAAATATTATGGAATGAAAAATGCTAATCCAAACAGTCAGTGAGATGCAGAGCAGAAAGCAAAGGATGTTGCTAAATACGCACCAGGTGGTCCAGGTAATCCTCTTTGTCCTCGATCGCCAATGCCTGGACTGCCTCTCTCACCCTTCTCTCCTGTCAACCCTGTAATGTTTAAAAATGTTAGATGACCAATCAGAGATTAGATATATCCAAAAAGCAAAAATCAGATATAATGCCTAAAGAATATTTAGTAATAACATTTGAATATATAAATATGTAGTAGTAGAAAGAAATGCTGATACACTATAGCTCTATCTGGGTGGGATTAGTCTCTCAGGAGGTACTGGTGTAATTTTCTCTTTTATGGGGGGGTCCTCTGTGTTTTTTTTTTTCAGTTCGGAATGCCCATGTATGTGATTTTCTTTGATATCCTCTGAGAACATTACAGGCTGAATTGCCTACTGTTTTTTACTGTACTCCCGTGGTCCTCCGGTAATTTTATTCCTGTCCAAAAGTTACCTCGCTTTTAATAAAATAGCTATTTGTCCACTGCTACACATCATATTTATACTTTAGGCGTGCGTTTACATGGAGATCAGCGTAAACACAACAGCGAGTGGAAATAGAGGAGCTACTGAACGTGATTTCACATGATCTAGAAAGCCAAAAAACTTGCTAGTCCTCCTGTTTTTTCAATTGCAGTCAGAATGCAAGTTTAATCACTGAGTAAAAGTGTGAAATATTTTTCAAAGATGCCCCCCTGAGAAAATAATCCCATCCGGATAGAGCTTATAACAATAACAAATGGCAATCAGTGATTCTCTAACTCATGACATCCACAATCATGAAAACTGGAAACAGAGGGTGATCAGAGCTCAAAGTATCTAGAATGTCACGTCTATTAATGCTAGCTTTAGATGTACCAAGTAAATAACTAACCGGTATGTAAGTCAAGTGTCTGCTAAATGCCATAAATCTGAATATTATAAATGTTAACTTATTATTATTAATATTTTACAGAGGATACATGCAAATGATATTATGGCAAAATGGGATGAAATTCTGGTTTTGAAATGGATTTTTATTGGGAATGGCTTTTTGATATATAAATACATTTCTCTATAAAACAGTTATTGGACTGCTTATGTACAGCATATTGCAGTTCCACTGCTATTATCATCCAAACAACATAATCCAAGCTGGGTATTGCCCAGAAGAGAGCAGATCTCTTAAAAGCACCATGTGTTATAGTTTAACATTCAGTTTTCAATAGACAAAGCTTTTTTTATTTTCTTTTACACTACATGCAGATAATAATTCACTCAACTATAAATCAATCATTGGCCAAATTCCAGTGTCTAGACTCATGGGCACTCGAAACTGCAGTTACACGTACAAAACCGGACTGCAATAAAATTACTTTTTGCACCAATAAAACCTATACATATTAAAATGTACTTTGCATAGTATAGCACTGTAACTTAATAGACCTTGCTCTTAATGTCCATAAGCTTATCATGTGCTGTAACTGTCAATGTAAACCGCACTCATCACTACTACTCTTCTAAATGCATGTGTAAAGAATCCACACCATAGTGTATATATCATCATAGTAGACACATCCATCAATCACATACACAGAGCTATGCAGGCTGCTATTTGGGAGCGGTAATAAAACCCACATTTTGGCAGTATTTAACAAGGTCTTACCTCTTTCTCCTTGAGGTCCTGGTAAACCAGGATTTCCAGGGAAACCATTGCGTCCAGTCTGTCCTGGTTCTCCACGAGGTCCTTGGTTTCCAGGAGGTCCTGGAGGCCCAGCAGGACCAGGATTGTTGTTACGGTATCCAGTGGGGATCTGGTTCAGCATCATGTCGATTCTGCTCATTTGTCCTGAAGGCGAAAAAGTGCACAGAATTAAGCTAAGAGGCTCTTATAATGGGTTTTTGTGTGTATATGTTTCACCATCTCTTTCTTTAGAATAAATGTGTTTAAAGATAATTTTAAGGTAATAACTTACTGTTAACTATTTGTTCACAGACTTGTCTCGCAATGGATCTCATCATGTTTTGAGAGGATGAATCTCCCTATAGAACAGGGACAATGCAAAATAATCAGAAATGTGAATTCCATTATTTAAAAGATCTTTGTGTTTTGTGTTAAGATAAATGTACAGTATATGAAATATACATACTCTTTCACCCTTTTCTCCTTTTATTCCAGCATTTCCCTATAAATGATACAGAAAAAGTATTACTTATTAAGTATAATTCATATAGAAACATGTATATGTATCACACTATCCTTTACATAATTCATGATGAATTATGTTTGTACATGCACACAAAGACAAAGTTAACTGGTCATAATCATAATCAATGTTTGACAAGAAATATTACATACTGGGAGTCCTGGTTCTCCAGCTTTACCAGGTTTTCCACTATTTCCTGGCATTCCAGGAGCTCCTGGGCTTCCCTATAACAATAAAAAAAGCCATCATATATAAATATATATATATTCATAGTCATGCACACATTTTTATTTTTACTGAATCACCCATTGTTCGTAAATCTGCTTCAGTTGTTTTACTAAATGTGAGAAAATAAGACATTTACACAAAATATGCTGTGCAGATCTATAAATCAGGCTTATAAGAGGAGGAGGACTCCCGCTTAGGACTGGAGAACACTCAATGTTTATAAGACATTAATGTATGTGAACAGAGATCTGGCACAATGCCCAAAAGCACCGTGGGGCCATTAACTGGAGTTATGCAGAAACCGCAGAACAGAAAATGAGATGCATTCAGAATGAGGGTCTGGCTTTTGTTGCTGATGGTGCACAGAAACCCCGGTGAAGATTATAGTTGTTTTACACGCATCACAGATACATGTAAATACACTCTTTGAATAGATAGATACTCAGTAGAAAAGACAATGCTTTCACATTACACACCATTTGTCCAGTTGGGCCTCTAGGTCCAGACGGGCCTTCTGGTCCTGGTGGTCCCTGTACAAATAACACAGATCAATGCAAACCGTGCAATATACACATAATAACAACTGTAGACCAACAAGTCATAAAGAATGTTTAAACAGTTCCAAGAAAAAAAGCTTCATACAATAGTAACTTGTGTAAACATAATGACGTTGGAGTCTATGTTGAACACTCAGGCCAGGATCTGAAAATGATGTGTGTGGGTGTGTGTGTATAGTATATGTTGTGTAACGTAAAACTGAAAAGCCAATCTCACCCTTGGTCCAGCTGGCCCAACAGGACCAAGTGGGCCAGAAGCGCCAACAGGGCCCTGAAAAAGAATAAAGAAAACACTGCAGTTAAAAAGTTTCGTAAGCTACTAGTTTTGATGTATTTAAATTCACCAGCACAATTGAAGTAACATATGAAAATATCAATTAACCAACTCTGGCATAGTATAATAACCACAGAGAACATTGGGCTTTTGTAGCAGATTTGGAAATGGTTCAACAAACACAGGGATAAAAAAAAAAAAATCACTACTTATTTTATTATTGTTTTTGTTTTTTACTGTAATTTATTGTTTTGTTGCAAACAAAAACATACTGCTTAGATATAAAGCATTTTAATTCTAATATTCAGAGGGGCCTAAAAGTGTTGCCTAGTACTGTACAGGTTTCTGTTTAACCATATTTGTTTTGGAACATCAGAACATGAAAATGAACTATCCTATAAATACCCTACTATATCCTATAAATTAATTTATGTACATTTAAGCACAGAATTCTTCAATAAATCAACATGCATTAACTATTATGAAACACCTATTGGTCTAATAAATATCAGAATACTATTCATATCTCAGTATTTACGCTGTGAAATCTATGTCATGTGGAGGATCTCCAGTATCCAGCATTGTTGCTGCAAATCTTTGAATTCTTTGGAACTCTTGATTCCTTATACAGGCTACGTTCAAAAACATCTGAGGAGAAAGACGCACTTACTCTCTGTCCAGGTATTCCTGAGTCACCAGGGTCTCCTTTAGGTCCAGGCCGTCCCTGTAAAATAGAGGAAACCAGTGAATTTGTACAGTGGAACCACAAATCTGCTCTAGTAAAACCGAAACGTTCTCCCCGGTTTAAAGAGAATGAAGAGGAGATGGATTTAGCTAAAATAAATGGGTCTATAGTTTTGTGATTCTGGCTGTAAATCAGGCTCATATCACAGCATGCAGCTCCCACTGAGGCAGAAATGAAAATTCTAATGAAGACAATCGGGAACAAGTGGAAAAGTTCAGGAAATAGGGGAACTGGCAAAGAGTGTGAAGAGATCAGCAGAACTGTGCAGAACGTTTAACTCACAGGTTCTCCGGGAAGAGAGAGTCCGTTGGGACCCTGCGGACCTGGTGGTCCCATTGGGCCTGGAAGACCTTGCTCTCCACGTGGGCCCATTGAACCCTGGAAAGAGAAAGGTGATGCAGTCACACAGCATGAACTCAGAATGAATCATTTCCACAGGGCATGATGAGATTGAGTGCAGGTGGTGATGTGTAAACAAGCTCTATACCTGCAGGAATTAAAGAGCATGGAGCTGGTTAGGGAATTAAGGAAATGGATATTGATTGCTTATCTTGCTCGGGATCAGTTCATAGGTCAGTACACACACAGCACTGAGACTAAACGCCAGTGGCTGAGCTTACCGTAGGGCCTGAATCTCCTCTATCACCACGTGGGCCTTTCGTACCAGGGTTACCCTGAAAGAAAAAGCACAATCAGGCTCAAGAGCTCAACAGCAAAGGATTCCAGCACTAAACCATACTGTCAAGAGGCCTCTCTGGGGATTAGAATTGGGCTCAGTTCTTTCAGGCCTCCGCACTTTTCTTCTGTTTGGCTCCTATAGCATCCGTACGCCGCTACCCACGCTCTACAGCGCATGCTTCTGAACATCACCAACACGCTGACTTGTGTCCAAGCATAATAATAAAGAGGTGTCCCCTCTTTCATAGGCCTGGACTTAATGCAAAGAGCAGAGCAGCAATTACAGCACAGGGAGGGGAAATGCCCCTCCATCCCTGAAACGCTACACCTCTCTGTCTTCATCATCAGAGGCGAGATTTGCAGCGCAAGCATAATGACTTTAGAGGCCGAGGGAAGACGATGAGATTCTAATGGGTTTACCTGAGGACCAGCAGGCCCTGGAGGGCCTACGCTATCCTGAGCACATGTGCAGGAGTGAGGGAGGGCTGGACATTTAGCTTCATCTCTCTGCAAAGAAAAGAAACACATTTGCTGACAACCGAACTTTTTAAGAAATGTTTCAAGAGAAAATGAAAAAAATGAAAAAGGAGCAGTAAAGGTAAACAAAGGCAGCTGCTATGTAATGGCTCCATATGGTCACCTTCCAGAGTATAGCACTATGGGCAGTTCACCCCGGGTATTAAAGGGTCAGGAGGCCTGTGGGTCAAGCCAGAAGTATGGAGGAGAAAAATGAAAGTGATCATAGAAAGCAGGAAATGAGGGCTCCTGACTTGCCTGTTAGCTTTTAAAGTTTCTCCATGATTCACCCGGTAAATCAAATCATTTAAGTCATTCAGAGTGTTTTAATGTGGAATGGTTAAGTAAATATGAAATGGAAAATTCTTAAAACAATGGCGACAACGTAACTTTTGTATTTTATGTTAATAGATACATTAAAAACTAACACTATTAAATTTACAATGTGATGTTTATTTTGCGAACTTTAAGTTGTCTGTTATTGTGCATATAATATTTTATGCTTATATATATATAAGACCGTTTTAATGCTTAAATTGAAATTATGAATCTTGGTTGAATATGGTTCCACTGTTGATGGAAGTCCATACTACAGAGAGACATTTTTGCTAAGAGTGTACAGCACCCTGCACATCCCTCTCAATCAGGAATTTAGGTTCTAAAAATATTTTGGCCAAATTTTTTTCTTTAAACCCAAGGATCAGGCAACATTTTATGTATTACCTTACTGTGACACAACTTTAAGAGGCTTTTGCTGTAATAAAAAGATTATTTATTCCAGATGTTCTTGACCAATTTTATGGCAGATTTAAGAAGCTTTATATTCTTAGCTTAACACAACTGTCAAGCCCTTAAGTAGAGTTATTATTGATTCTGGCTTAGCAACTTAGGAATTGAAAATATAAAGGATTTCCAAAACACATCAGCCAGATGGCATTTCTGGGCACAGAACTGTTTTGTACAGCTGACTAGTACACAATATGGACAGGAGTATTGGAGCACCTGCTCGTTTACTGGTTTTTGTTATCTAAATTTAATGGTATTAAAACATGACTGTTGCATTTGTTGCATAACTGACCCTACTGTCCATGTGAGGCTTTAGCTTTAGTGATTTCATTTGGTTGTACTCAGCTACAAGAGCATTAGTGAGGTCAGGATGTTGGATGACCACCAACCACCTCGTCCCAATGCCAAAAATCATCCCTAAAAGTACTAGATGGAGCACCATCATTCCAGAGAGGACAGATCTACTGCTCCACAGCTCAATCCTGGGGGAGTTTATTCCCCTCTTACCCACAACTGGCTTTAGTCATGGTGCCAGCATGTTCATGTTTATCTGCTCAAAAGAGTCCTACTGTATTGGCAATACTTCTTTATAGAATCTAGACAAGCTGTATGTGTACAGCTGTACATGAGTGCACCTTAAAGTAGTTGAAAATGTATACATTTATTAAAAGGAATATCCACAGACATTTGGTTGTATAATATATAATGCTCTGTCATCTATCTCTTTAGTAGGCATCAGTGGACATGGTGAAGATTCCACAAGCATGAAAATGTTCCACCATTATTCCTATTCCACAGAAAAGGGAAATTAATTCCCTTAATGACCCGAGGCTTACTGTTCTGACTTTACTGCTAATGAAGGTGTTTGAGAGGATTATGAAAGCCCATCTGTGTACTATCATTTCTGAGAAATGTGGTGTTCAGCAACTTGCTTACCAGCTGTGCAATAGTGTGGAAATCACAGCACTGGTTTTGATAGATAATGTTCATAAGCACTTAAAAGTCCCTAAAGTAGGTTTGTTTTTTTGCCTAGTTTTTTTTTGACTACTTCTCATCTTTTAATACTTTGCAGACTATTTTTTTAACAGAAATGAACTGGTGATAGGAATGTCATGATAACTAATGTTTTTGGACAGTATCATTTCCCAGAAGTTTTGTGACAAATTATATTATTACCATTTCATGCCACTGAAATAATGAGAAAATAATAGCAGAGGTAGTTACACACTTTTAAAGTGCAATAAAGAGTAAAAAAAAAAAAAAAAAAAAGTTGTAATATACCAAATGGCTAAATATCCTAAAAAATAAACCATTGTTTTAATAATGGCTCATTAACGTTAACGATTGCTTAATGAAACAATAGGTAATAAGGAGGTCAACAAAAATGACTGAGGTTATGTCCACATATTGCAAGATTAGTCGAGAGTGTAATTATCACGACAGGCCTAACTGTTGATTTTGGGCCTAAACAGTTAGTTTTATGGATTACAATTTCGTTAAAACACAGGTCACAGAAAGTTTTAATGAAAACTAAACTAAACTATGGGATCTCCACAAATGTGTGTGTTTTCTCTGTTGCTTTATATCCTGCAGAGTACACCTGTTTTTATGGTTGGCTACAAGTCTTTTAAATACAGGTGATTCTGATCAGATTTAGAGAAGAACTAATGAGGACTTGTGACTGACCATTGTAGAACGGTGTGTCCTGGCTATTTACTTTTTATGTCATCTATTTAAATCACCCCTTTAGGGATAAATAAAGTTTTTTAAAAAAATGTCTACACATAGACATGTGTTTCCACTGAAACGAATTGCTTTAGCACCAAATCGGCATGAATTTAGTTAAATCTTTAGTGTATAAACAGCTTTTGATCTGTTCATCCAACAGATGTTGACATTTTCAAGAAGGTTTGGGCAATGGCACGATGGTTTATAGTATGTAGCCTCTAGATGACCAGAGTGAATTCTTGCTGTCATGCAATAAAATACAATCGTATTAGTCAAGGTTTAAGAAAAGACCCTACAGTGAACCTTTCTGAAAGCATCACAATTCCACAAACATTTCATACATGAAGTTCATATGTGATCACGTTATTTCATAGACGTAAAGAAGACATGTGCTTTGCATTATGGGATCTTTATGCAGTGTACTATCGCTACAGGTCATAGAAACCAGATTCCACAGACCAAAAAAAAAAAAAATCATATGAAAATCTTGACGCCAGAATGTCTTCAAAAACAGGTGGCCTAAATCATGCACTCCAGCAATCAAAATGCATTATATTCCACAGACTAGTACCATGTACCAGAAAATGGTGTGCTGGACTCAAGAATGGTTTCCATATAGCTGCAGTTGATGTATCAACAGTGGCAACAGAACAGAAGCATTTCATTTAAGACGCTACGGCTCATTGCAAAGCCTCTCCATTCAAGCAATTCAACTGACAACTTGAACCTACACATCTGCAGCGGTTTATAGCTGTTGCACGATATGTAATTAAAGCTTTACGCTCTTAAAACGGAATCCACTATGTGTGTGAGTGTGTGAGTTATGAGCTATATTATATGAGAATATAATAACACTCAACCATATGCAAACAAAAACAAAAAGAAGCCAACTTAAGACCCAGGAAAGAAAAGCCTCCCCGTGGTCAGTCTATCCTGAATATCATCTTACCGTTGCTGGCAGGTCACAGCATTTGTCTCGACTTGTCCAGCCCAAGCTGCAGACAATATCAAACATCTGGAGCTGGAACTACAAGAGAGAAAAAAAGGGGAATAGAAACGGATGTTACAGATGGCTTCCATTGAGCCCCAGGATTTAGAAACAAAAAAACATGCCCACATGCACAGCACCCACAGCGTGCTGGAAAAGAACATAAACGAGAATGCTGATGGTTGAGCGGCTCCAACCATAAAGCATTGTCTAGCTTAAATAGCGAAAAAGTTCTGATACAGAGGAGTATTGAAAAAATGTTTAAAAATAATGAAAGATAGATGTTTTAATGAAGGTTGCATGTGTGTTTAGACTTTCACTCTAAAGGCAGATGGAAGAACAAAGACTAAAACCAAGACACATTCACAGCACTGGCATGTGAGCTCAGTTAATGCTACAAGCTTCAAGAATCTAAAGAATGAAAACAGACAGATTTTCCATCTTATGCTCATCTAAAATGTGGCTGTATGCCCATGAGCATTCACAAACTACAAAAGTAAATGGCAAAAAATAAAAGAAGCATTCCATAGTTTTTTCTATGTGTTTACAGAAATTATCATTCTGACTGCACTGGACATTGTTTGAAGGTTCTCATATTGTATTAAAGGTTCTTCACAAGCTCATATCAAATGTGTCCATTGATGCAAATGTGCTTCTGCTATGGAATCAGTTTAGAGCAAACTTTTTGACACTGTTATTATTAAAGCTAGAGCTATCTTTGCTGACAAATATGCATTCATGTACACCTAATGGCTGTGTTGTAGGCACTCAAATATATATATATCAAAATAGTAGAAGGTTTGAAATAAAGGCTGTAGCTGTTTTTCAGATCCTTGGCTGCATCGAAGCGGATCCTTGTTAAGACTCCCCTAAAAATACTGGTTCTTAGTAGCCTATTTGTCACTCAAATGGAAGACTACAACAATTCCACGAGGTGACATCATCAGAAATGTCCCACCTCTTGCAACTGTGGCAAAAACCTAGTGAGGGAACTTAGAGGGTAAAATCTTTTCTACCATTTCTATTATTTTTACAGGCTGTTTTTTTTCTTGTGGGTAAAAACGTCCTTAAAATCACTCTTTCGGCTCATTTCTAGGCTGCATACAAAGGGTCCTTCACTTAAAAAAAAGCCTTTTATGATTTAGTTGGTAATGAATTCAACCTAGCTTGACTGCAGGCTAGGCACTGGGACACCACATGTGTGACAAAAGGCTGATTATACTTCTGCATTGAGTCAATGCAGGGGCTATGACATAGATTGTGCAAGTGGCTTATGTTGTTGTGATTGCTTATACTTGTGCGTTGGTGCAGTTACACTGCAAAGAAGGAATATGTTGCTTAACAGACCAATCAGAGTTACTGTGATCTGCATCACCACAGTACTACGTTACATTTCTGTGGGTGTGTGTATAAGGCTAGGTCGTAAGGCTACACCATAGATGAACTGCAGAAGCATAATTCAGCCTTAAATCCGCAATTCCCCACACCTGTATACTACGTCCCTTACCTGTGGCAAATAAAAGCCTCTAGTGGAAGCTTCCAGTAACACTCACAGCAAATGCACTACACCAATTCATGGCCAAACTGCAAGTATAGATATCTCTAGTCTAAGCCTGGAATACAATGTGTGATGTGTGGTATGTGTGATGATACTTACTGTGGCTGACTGTTTCTTTCCACCACCAGACTTTGCCATTTTACCAAGGACTTCATAGCCATCCGTGGTGATGTTGTTAGCCTCTTTAATCGGCTTCTCTGCAACCTCTTGGCAGTCGATGTTCAGCTTGACGTTTTTCGGTGAGATGGAGATGTGAAGCTGCAAAGTAGGACGACATTAGTGAATATGCACTTGGTATTACAATTCAGCCACAACATCTAAAAGAGATAGACAGTGATTAAATATTCCATTTAAAAAAAATCCCTTGTGATCTCACACTAGAAATCTAATGAGCAATCACACGCGACCACATCTTTTCCTTTCATATCTGCATCCAATTTACTTACTGACTCAGCCACTTCAGCAAATGATCACATGCCAACGGTCTATTCAAAACCCACACTACCCTCAACATGCCAAAAAAAAAAAAAAAAAAAAACCTTGATGAACTTACATCCCCACTTATCTATATTTAGAAATAGGTTCAAGCTTAAGGATATTCCTGCCAAATGCAGTACTGCTGTTTCCTCCTTGTAATTATGTTAATTATAGATCACTGTTGTTACATGTAACACAGCACTAGTGGTAGAAAATGCATAAGGAAACTCTGTCAGCAACATTAATTATACTTTATAACTTACAACAACGGTTATTTTCCATGTACATGAGCTATACATAAGACTATTCATTTGGTCCAACCTTCCAGATGCCTTTTTCCATTCTGTTCCTGAAGTGTAGTTTTTTTTTTTCATTTACTGTCCATAGAAAGAGAACCACATCTTGATGTTATGTCATTTTGTCATTCTGTGGCTGGTCTTCAAAGGTACCCTTGTTTCCCAACTTTCCTGCGCCGTTGCATTTTTCAGCTAAAAAGCCTGGCGAGCAGCTGAAATTTTTACCGTGCATCAAACAACAGCAACCCACAGGCTTGGTTATACATCTTGGCAAACACGTGCTACATTACGGTCAACATCTTTGGCAAGCAAACCCACCATTTAACTGCCCACTGGGGGAAGGGTCTGAGGTTCTGGTTTGGAAACAGAAATCACATTGCACTTAGTGGCCTCTGAACACGACCAGTTTAATTATATATTAAGAGCTGAGACTGATTTCATCTAAAAAATAAGCTGGAAGACACACTAAAAATTATTGGACAATGTAAGTAGGTATAACAATATAACAATATAATTGTATATACCTTTAAAAGGAACAACAAAATGCTTTTTGATATGATACAACAATAAACAACGGCAACACTATGTAGCATTTTTTAGCTATAGCTTAAACATAAAAAATAGCTTCACATTCATTGTGATTCTACACTGACTTGTAAAAAATAACACAGTATCTAAATAGCTGCTAATCTGGGTTCAGAGGGCTACTAACTGCACTGTATAACTGTAAAAAATAAGGTTAGCTTAGTCTCAGAGTATAGCTAAATGCTGAACCTACTTTAGTGAGGACAGAATAATGTCCCATTCACAGACAAACAGCCTATTAGCAGAGTTTGCTGAATCCAAATCCAAGATTTTTGTGATATGTGGCACTGCACTGCTGCTCTACACTGGCCTGTCTGTCAGAGAACTGGCTGGGGTTGAGTGGGTGGGGTTGTTTAAGAGGTTGGCTGGACGCTGTGCTCAGTATGATGCTGGAATAAGCAGAAAATCCAAACAGCATGTAGAAGCACATGTCTTTTGTGAAAGGGTAATAAACCAAATCAAACAAAATGAAATTCATTGCGAGTTCAAGTTATATACACTGTAAGGTATATTAGACCTGTGATTTCAGTTGGGCTGTATCCTTACTGCTTCTTATATCAGTTTCATAATTCAAAATCTATCTTTATTTTATCTATACTGGCCAGGCAACTTTCCCCCACTATTTTCTGACTTGGGCATTGATGACAACTTGAACAAAACCCTTTGTGTCCATCACCTTTCATGAGGCGCACCCTTCTTCAACATTTACAGCCAAGAAAGTGCCTCAAGAAAGATCTCAGGAAAACATGTCTTCTTAATAACATGACAAAAAAAAAACAAATGTAAGGTACACAGGCAGCAGATTCAGCTTGGGCCTCAAATATGCCGTCAATCGAGGACAGTTGCAACAATAAAGCATATTATTCGCTTTTTTCTGTTTAAATGAAAGTGATGTCATGTGTCATCCCACCACTGTTAACTTCATATAAGCAGAGGGATTAATAAAAGGGCACTGAATGGAATACAATAAAGTTAGAGACGGGAAATGCTCTGTGCTATGGGGTATTGGGCTGGGTCAATCAAAGAGGGTCTTAAATATATATGAATGGAAATATGAATGGGACAAACTGAAAGTTTGAAACCTCACTGCAAATAATAATGGAGCAATTGTAATTGTCTCTGGTCTGGGAAAACATACTGAACATTGTAGTCAACTACTGAAAGTCCTTAATTCAAACGAGAAACAAAACCAGCAGTCCGGGTCAGCGCTATGTTAATGGAGATAATATCTGAGCTCCAAATTTTACTGGTTCTGTGGAAAATGTCAGGCCAGCATTAGCAGTGGAAGCAAAACCGTAGCCAACATCTACAGAGCTGCAGGGAAGCCTCCTGGCTTGAGAAAAAGAGGGACCCTAAAAAACTTCCCAGCAGATTTACTAGTAGGAAGCCTTAGAGAGTAAGAATGGTCCTGCAAAGATTATTTCCAAGAACTTGAGTCACACTGTTGATTTCTGTGTTACTCTTCCAAAGGAAAACACAAGGTAAAACAGTCTGGACTCCTACGCAGCCTGCACGTAATTTATGCTGTGCACCCTATACAGTTCACTAGCCTTGCCTTGGCATGACGAAAATCAAAACTGAGCATATAGTGCCTTAACATTACAGAAACATTCCCCACAGAGTTTTCAATGGAGCTTTATGTTACCTAGAAATGCATGTTCTTGGCATAGATGAATGAAGCTATAAAACGGGAAAAAGGCCACTTCTTTTAAAATGTACAGAAAAATGATGGTTTTGTATCAACTAGGTTTCCCTTACATTTAACCAACGTGCAATCTTTTGGCTGTGCTGGTTAACTAAATACATGAATCTCTCTAGGATATTTCTCACTGCTGTCCCCAGCAAAGCCTGCGGTGAGAGCAAAGGAAGTCACTGAATACACAGTAGACCACAGTAGCAAACCAAAGGACTCCGATTCCAAGGGCTGTCAGCTCCAGCACTGGACCACAGCCCGATGACCCAGAGCTAAGTCCCAATCCAGACTGCAATCAGTTACCACAAAAATCTTACTTCAGTAACCTCTCAAATCTAACAGGCAGCATATTGGACTTTAATTAATAAGCTCAGTGCTTAAGAATGTAATTAACCACTAAACACAGCCTTAAATCGTCAATTGAAGCATGTGTTCAATGACTTTTGCCATGTCCCTTGTAAGCAAATAAAAATGCTGCACTAACCTGCCGGATATACTTTCCAACAGATTTTGAAGAAAATTAATTTGTTCTGAAAATGTAAAAAAAACTAAACAAAGCTTGTTAGCTACATTAGCCTAGTATCTCCTATCAAAAAGTAAAGTAGCAATAAAGTAGTTCAATATATATTCCTCAAACTAGCTAAATAATTCTAAAATACACGTAAATTCTAATTCAGGCCTTCGAAAACAGCAATTATTAAGAGCAAATGGTACTGCACAATACATGTCTAACAACACCTCATTATAATTATAATCATTAATGACAAATTACAGTCTGCCACAGGCACACCTCTCCTTCACAAAGCAAAAAATGATGTATTTATGAATACAGTCCCCACTTTAAAGACCCAGTTTAGCTCCTAAAAAAACTCCCTATATTCCCATGAAATTCTGAGGAACATATAATGGTTTACCTTCCCCACCACATGTTCAAAAACTTGCGGTATGTTAGACATTGCTACCTGCCACATCATGTTGTACCTTGTGTTCAGCTCTGTTAAACACCGCCTTGTATGATATATTTACAACAGTTCTTACCTTGTGGAAGCTTCCGTGGAATATCTTCTTGACATGATTGTTGTCAAAGGTTACTTTCTGGATTTCGCCTCTAGTGTCCTTGTTGTAAAATGTAATGGTCCTGCTGGAAGCTGAAAACAAAAGTAAAGAAAGCACAGTTGCCAAGCTTTAGCAGTCAAAATAATAATAATAAAGATATTAGTGTATAAAAATACTGATATCAACTATTCTTAAGTCTGCCAATTAAAAATATAAATGTGCAAATTATCTGCTTGGCAATCAAATTCTAAGCAAATCCTCCGCAATATTTGAACCATGTCGAAAGTTCATAAATACATTTGTAATAATGCAGAACAAAGAAAACAGCTCTTACGGTTAAGAGTAAGCCCAACTTCAGGGTTGTCATTCTTATCGGAAATCTGCCACAGATCAAATGCATCTTTGGTGGTGTCAGGAAGGAGGCGGAAGAGAAGTATAAGGGTGTAGGACGGAGGTAGACCATCTGGATGTATTTCCCTAAAAAGGAAATGTTCATTAACATGGCTCCAATCTAAATAAGTAACAAAACCTTAAGACAAACAACATTAAGGGGAGCATACCCAAAAATGTTTAGAGGGAACACTACTGTTTTTTCTGTTAAGTAAACATTACTGAGGTGTTACCATTTATATACAATCTAGAGTGATGGGATGCCATCTTATTGCCTCTGCTGCTTTTTTTTGTAAAACATAATACAATTGCGATTACCAAAATTTGGAGAGGACTTTTAATTTGAAATGAAGGATCTAGAAAGTGCAACAAGAGGGAGATATAAATAATGCAGGAAGATGAAAGACAAAAGAAAGGCAGATTTCAATACGTCAGGTTTCATAAGCAGTTTCAATTTAACAGTACACCACAATGTGCAACACTGCATTTAGATAATAATGCACTAAATTAAATTTCACATATGACTGAAATTAATTTACATAGATAAATGGCTGCCTTAGTCTTTTGCTAAACACACAAATGCTAAGGCTAAGTTATTTCAGCTAACTCTACTATCGTAGCCCTATACAGCTCATATCTTTTAGCATGAAAACAGTCAGTTTATAAAAGAGGTGGTAAACTTAGGCAAATAATGCTGAATGCCTTATTTCATCTACTTTATGCAAATAGAGACTAAATATGAACTTAACCTTGACATTTATTGGCTCTCAAAGCAGCACTCTTTGAAACAATTTAGGTAACTTTTTGTTGTAATATCATAGGAACAATAAATAAAAAACAGTCCAAAATTGGCTCTTAGTTTCCACGCATCATATGGACAGAGGAGTTTTAATTTTAGAAACTTTTTAAAAGCTGCATCCAGTTGTTTCTACTTAACAGCATTTCCACTGTCAGGCTGATAACAGTGAACAGAGCACAAGAGACGTCTGCAGTGTAAACTACTAGGGAATGTTCCACATGTCTGCTGAATGTTAAGTGAGAAAAGGAGACCGCAAGTTGCCTAATCTCTTGAGGTAGTGAACCAGACAAGAAGCATAGAGCTGAGTGTGGAGAAAAGAGAAAAAGTCTCCCAAACTATCTTCCAACCAAGACACAGAAAAAAAGTTCTCAGCCTTAGGAAATTGCAACATATTGAAAGCATTTTCCCCTTCCACTGCTTGAAATGTTTCCATTTACACAGTCGTCTACCCACGCACAAATACCAATCATTATGGACAAATTAATGGATCATGCTTTTGCCTAAGACCTTTGGACAGAATTCTCAGATGGCTTCGCAACTGCCTGAAGACATTTTAACAGCCACGATAAACTACACTTCCTGACCTCAAAGTGCCTACAGTGCTTATACACTGATATACAGTACGTGGTATGGCTGGACCTCTTCTTTTTATAAGTACACAACAATCATTTTCACCATCTGGCACCTCATTTCTACAGGCTGCAAAAAAGACAAACAGGTCCTGTGCTGAATAATAAGAAAGAAGCCACAAACAGGTGAAACCTTTAAAGATCTTTGGAAATAATTGAGATCGTTCGGGAACCATTACAGTGTCCAGGGGAGGTAAATGCACAGAGAGGAGAGAATGCACACTCCAACCTACTTTGTGGGCTGTGAGATGAATGAATCCTTGTGAAGTCGATAGGTGATGAAACTGTTGAAGGAGCCAGATTCCATAGACACTCCATTCATACCAGCGAAGGTCCGGTCAGTGATGTTAAAGGCTTCAAGCATCCTAAAGCCTAGATACAAAAAGATTGAAAAAGATAGGATATAAGTTACGGCAATTATTAGAACTTCAGAGCATGAAACATAAATTAAAGAGCCAATTTTACACCTGGTGATTTAAGGTAAGTATTCCGAAATAAGGACTTTAAGCAACACTTACCTGGTGAGGTAAATCCATCCAGGTAGATCAGAGGACATGCTATAGGAGGTGAAAGAGAATACCACAGTAAAACACCATAGTCATTTCCAGTGTTATTTTAATATTAAAATAAAAGTAGGAACATAAAACATGCAATTATAGCATACTCGATGTTGCTGTTTCACAGATAAACGTAATGAGGTTGTCTTGTATCTTTGCAAACGCATCATAGTCGTCAACAATGAAGACATGTCTCTCGCTGGGCTTGCTGCCAATGTTCCTCAACTCCACCAGGTCCACATCGGCAACACCCACAACGAACACACTGTAACCTGAACAGAGAAGTTATAACACAATTTTTAGAAGCTTGCCATATCTCTGAATGTTAAAATGGCAGCTGACAGATTATATATGCTTTTAAAAATCCTACAAATAGACAAACAGACTTTTTTGGCTTGTTTTTGTAATCACCTGAATGCTGCAGTTTGGAGGCACTCTTCTTAACATCATCCTGAGCACGTCCATCAGTGACAACAACCAGAACCTTTGGAACATTCCTCCTCATACCACTGTCTGAGGTGAAGACCTTTTCTCCAACGTGCTTCAGAGCAGCACCTGAAATGTTTGAGTCCAGCAAAACAGTTATTCCTATTTTTTTTTTTACCGTAGCGAACATTATGAACACTCCAAGGGATAACTCATGGTCACCAGTACGCAATGTGATTACACTGTTGTTCAAATCAATACTTGAGATTGAATTGAAATAACATCACTCTCTGTATTTATGCTTCACAAAGTTCACAAAGCAAAATGATTACTAGGATCACAAGGACCAATTGCATTTGACCTCAGGACTCAATTTTTTTTTAATCCAATTCAATATGTTTAAATGAAGCTGATAAAATCGTTAATCTCCCATTAACCTGTTTTGGTGTTTCCTCCTCTGTAGTTGATCATCCGCACAGCAGACAGAGCCATTCCTTTGTCGTGGTATGTGTTCAATTTGAACTCGGTCTTGGCATCATCACTATACTGCACAAAGGACACCTGTTTCCAAAGAAAAAAGGTTAAGAGGTCTTCCACAGAGAACTTGGATAGCACTTAGCAAGCATCAAAATGAGTTCCGACAGCTCAATTACCTGCATGCCCTCATGGCTGACAACATCAAAAGCTCCAATCATGCTGAACACAAACTGAAGCACCTTACTGAAGCTCTCATCCCCAATACTCCAAGAGCCATCAATGAGGAACACCAGGTCAGCCTTAGCACCTTTGCACACTGTGTTAAATAAGAACATTCGGTGAAACTATTAACCTCTGGACGACCCGTTGAATAAGAATATTAAGTGCATTCCAGCAAAATCAAAGCTATGTCTCAGAACACAATGAACTCAACTCATCTAGAATATTGACAGGAATTTCGAGTTTTCTTACCCTCAAGGGCACCGGGGATGGTAGGAGGAGGAGGAGGCGTAGGAGGCAGCGTAGGGGCTACAGTGGGCTTCACCACTAAAAGAAGATAAAGCAGTCAATACAGCTTCTATAGATCAGCAAGGTTAAAAGCTAATTGAAGTTCACTTACAAGTGCGCTCTTTTACACTGACTCCGGGCCCTTCCTGGTTCGGAGTCTGCGTGTACACAGTGGCATTGTAGAGCGCATCAGGGGTCAGGCCATCAAAGCAGTATTGGCTTTCTGCAGCTGTGATGGTGACCTCCTGGGCTCCACTGTTAGAGGCTGGTAATGACAAGCATGATGAGAAAAGTGAGGCAATTAATGAAATGACAAGTGGTCCAAATGATGTACACAGCATTGCAATCACAAGCTTTCTTGCTTAATGTAACTTTGAAACTTGTTATAAAAAAACACATTCAACTTACGGATAAAAGGGTTGACTTTGAGTCTGTAGGAGGTAGCAGCTCGATGTGGAGTCCACTTAATGCAGAATGAGTCATAGCCAACGTTGTATGTTACGAGGTCAGTAACATTCAGGTACACTGAAAGGAAAGAATTCAGTCAAGAGTCAGCGTAAAGTGTTTATATTATTCTGTAGGAGTGAGAAAAAATTCCTTACAATCTAATAAATACTGTACAAAGGTGTAGAGGTGTACCAGATCTCATTATAATATTGATATTTTTTAACAATGTGATTAAAGCCCTATTTCTTTTTGAAAGCAGGGTATTTTGTAACTGTTATGTTATTTTTCTCTGAAGCTCTAAGGGTATTTTTGAATATTTTTGAATTATCAATATATTTAATTATTTATTTTGTTACATTAGCATTATTTTATACAAATCAGATTCTTGGTCCATTACTGTTGTTTACAAAAATAAGTTTTTACTGAATGTGAATGAAATTGTTAAACTTAATTAAATACAACTTTAACATTTACTTTGCTGCAGTGGAAAATCATGAAATTAATAAAATATTACCAACAATACCATTATTATAAAAATACCCTTAAATATGGGGATATTTTTGCCATTAGGGCCCTATCTTCAACTCCTAGTACAAACCACCAAAAGCAAAAATTTAAACTTACAGGTAGTTCCTTGGCCAACAAGAGGACCACTGGGGCCGGCATCATACTGAGCGAAGACCTTCAGATCGTATGTGGTGCCAGGCTGGAGCATATGCAGCATATGGGTGGTCACATCTCCAACAAATACCTCATTGAACTGGTCAGTACCTGTAATAAAGGTTCATATCATGTCTTAGATGCTACTGTAGAGATTATGAACGATCTGCGTGCATGAATCAACTGAGAACATGTACAAGATTTAGCTCACCCTCCACGGCATAGGCCAGCTTGTAGCCATTGACCCTGGCAGGTGCAGCATCCCAGGAAACACGGAAGCGAGTGTACCATTCATCGGACACGCGCAGGTTTCGTGGCCCCAAAAGCCCCACTGAGAATGAGACAGCAGTTACAGTTACAGATTAACACTGTGAATATAATTGTACAATTGACAGTTCAAATTAAAACACTGAATGGCTAAATAATGTTTAAATGTTTAAATTTCTAAATATTCAATATAAACAACTGAATCAACTGAATGAACTATATTCAGAACTGTATTAACATGGCAAGTTAATGGCTGTGCTTGGGCCCCATTCCAAAGCTCCTGAGCTCCAAAAACTCCTAGGGTGTCCCTTTTCACATGATATAAATGGTAAAAATTGTTTTATTGCTTTAAATATATATGTGTGATTAAAATGATGATGATGATGACGATGATGATGAAGTTAGCATATCCATGTTTTATTATCTCTCAGATGGCACTGCAGTCCATCTGAGTCCAACAAATTCCACTTAAAACTTCACAGGGAAAAACAGAAGCTTCATATTATTGATGTCCTGTTTCAAGTTTCAAACTAAAATAACAACTCTATACTGATGCACACCCTGAGCTGTATTTATAGGTCACAATAAGACATAAAACATTTTATCGCTTGGTATGATCAGTGTCAAAATGTCTTTTAATTGTTAGGATAAAGAATGATAAATGACAAAGTGGTAAATATTTTACATCCAAACTCTTTTTGGAAATGTTTTGAAAGCCTAAAATGCAGAAATGGATGTACTGTACATTAACAAATAAAATCAAGTTGACCAGACACAATATAAAACATCTCAGGTTTATTCTGAAGTCAAATAAAAGTTAAAAGCTAATGTATTTGTATTTTTTTGGATTGTACTTTCCATTCTGTTCCAACTTTCTCTGATTTGAGGTTGTATCTGTTGAGACTAGAATTCTAAGCCAAACATCTGCAAAGAAACGTCTGTGCCTTAAGGAGAGTGCTGAGTCTAAGGGAACATTGTTTTATTTGCTTCGGTTTTGTTTCTGGGATAGAGTGTAATTACTATATTTACATTGAAGCTCTATGTCCTTAGTTCAGGCAGAGGTCATGGCCGGATACTGAGACAATAAGAAGCTTCTTTGGAGAAGAGCCATTTCTGGCTGTCTCGCAGACAGTTGTCTTCCCAAGAGATGAGATTTTAGATTTTTTTCCTGTAATTCAGTCTGAAGTTCATAATTTAGTGTGACTATTCCAAATCTCATCTGGGACTTTCTAGCTCTTGTATTTATTTTTGTGTGTATTATATGTTTACATGTGCTCATAGCATGGCCTGGCTTGAATGCTTCTGCCTGTGTTGTGTCTGGAATGAGTGTGCATTTATGAATTTGAGTGTAATTACATGTGTGTCCATCCCCAGAAAGCTCTCCTCCAGCTCCATCAGGGTACATAGCCACCACATTGATTAGGTAAGGTGTCTCTGGCTGCAGATTCTGCAAGATGACGTTGTTTCTGTTGCCAGGAACACTTGTCTGTTAGAAATTAGAAACAGATATAAGAAAATTACTGTGAAACTCGTGGAAAAATATGTTAAAAAAATGTCAGTACATTAAAAAATTATAATCAGAACCCACATTACAGCTCAAATCACAAAGATCACAAATGTTTCTGAGTGGACTGCTTGCACTACTGCCAGATACATTTTTCCCAACTTACAAACTCCTCGATGGGATCCCCAGTGGTTGGTGCATAGCTGATTCGGTACTGCTGCACAGGCCCAGCTGCATGCTCCCAGCTAACAGTCAGAGTGTTGGTAGTGGGGTCATAGACGCGCATGTTTCTCGGGCCACTGCGGGGCACTACAGTGAGGAGCCATAAACAAAGTTATTTCATAAACAGCCTTTTTATGATTGATTATAATTTGACAGAATGAGTTTTAGATCACAACGTACGTGTTTTGCCATTATCCTTCACTGCTGCAACCTCTCCATCAGAATAGATAGCCACTACTCCAACATTATAATCCGTGTTCGACAATAACTGCTCCAACAGGGCAGTATTAGTATTCCCTGGTACAAGGACCTGAAGAGAAAAATATGAATAATAATAAACAAGTTTATACTGATAATCATACGCACTGATTTAAATCTGTTCTTTAATTTAATTTATTCAATATAATAATTTAAGTCGTCTTGCTATGAGCACAATGGCCAATGTTCAATCTCACTCACAAAATAACACACCACAACTGGGCATTCCAAAGCTGTCCCCTGACGTAACACTTCATAGTGAATTTACTTACACAGCTATTCCATGGCTATAAATGCAGTTACAGGTCCATCATCACACTCACATCATATTTCTCTCAAATTTGTAATCTGGTCTTTAAAATAGAAGGTTCATAAAATGTCAGATCTCACTTGCAAGAAAGAATTCAACTGAAAGATTATTTAGAGAAGCCAAAATGTTCTTCTATGGCTTTAATCCACAAGATCTTAACTGTAATTCTAAGGGATATTGGTAATCTTTGGCACGTTAGAATCAGCAGGTGTTGCTTTAACAGTGAGTGTGGCTCGGCCTCAGTTTCAGCTTCAGCTCTCAACTAAAATGTCCTTTTAGCAGTGCCTCTGAAATAAAGCTCAGTAGCAGTAACTCACCTCTCTGTTCTTTTCTTTGTCTGCTGAAATGTCACATATGAAATTAAAAACCTGAAGGCACATGATCAGCTGGGATCAACCTAAGCTAATCTTCCTCTCCAATGACTCATCAACCAGTTTTTATGACTGCTTACTATTTTGACAACTAATCGTTTTTCTTTAGTAAGCAGGATTTGGTGTTAAGAATAAAACAGCTCTTTTCGGCAGAAAGGAGGCTTCGGCGTGAGTGAAATGTCTAAAGGCTAAATCTGTCAGAATTATGTGACACTTGCCACATTCAATAGAAGTGGAAAACTGGCTAAAACACTGGAAAAACCAAATCCTACATGCATAACAATTCCCCCAGCAGGAAAAAGAACGCCACGGCCACAGATAAGAGAGTACTTATAACAATAAAAGTGTAACACCACCACTGTTCAAATCCTTCACTCTCAAATGCTCTAATAAAACAGGTTTGCACCAAATATTTCTCACAGATGTGGATGTTCATGTTCATGAGAGCACTGAAAAACTGTTAAATTAACATAGTGTTCAGCCTCATGTGGAAATGTGATGACCAGCCATAAACATTGGAAAAAGAAAGTGCAATTCTGGAGGTTCCCCAATTCAGTCTTGGAGGGCTATTGTCTTGCACGGTTTTCCATGGATTATCAGTCTCTATATATATATATAACAGTGTAAATGACACTATATGGACTCACTGATTGGGTTGGGCGAGTTCCGGTAAGTGGGGAATACTCGACTCTGTACTGCTGCACAGGACCTGAAGCGTGCTCCCAGCGCACATTCAGGGTGTTTGTTGTGGGGTTGAAAACCTGGATGTTCCTGGGAGGGCTGCGCACCACTGCAGGGAATGGGTATTGTAAAAAAAAAAAAAAAAAAAACGTAAAAGAGGGAAAAAAGAGAGGTTACAAAGTGCTGCGAAGGACAGAATGTTCTTCATCATTTAGTTGCACCTAAGCACAACTTCCATGATTTGGAAAAATACGAACACATGCCATTAAAGCTGGCATTAAGTATTCACAGCTGTGAACAAAAAAACATGAGTATCCTCAAAGTTGATTTGATTCAAATGAAAACCAAAAAAACTTGTCTGATCTTTCATTCTAAGCAAATGGGTCGCAAATGTTGTTTTGTGTTAGCTAATGAAAGCTCTGTTGCTGGGTATTCAGTTTGTGAGCTTTGTAAAACACTTGAGTTTAACCCTTAACCAAGATGAACAATTAAGTAGTTTATATATTTAGTACAATGTTATTTAGGTAACTCCTTAGCCCACATGAATGATTCCTTAAGTATTTTGATGGGACATCACTATCCCAATCCCATTTCTATTTGAATTCCTAACACTTATTTTCAAGTACCACCCTTCCTCTTGAAAATCCCACTTGAAGTTACAAGGGGTAGTGGTAGAGATCTTCCCCATAAGAAATGGGACAATATTTCAAGAACCTGATACATTGTCCAAATGAATAAAGGGAAAAAGAACATTGCGTTAGTAGCAGGCAGCTTGTGGTGCTATGTAGGTAACCTTGCCAGTCTGTTGTGAGAGGAGAGATAAAATTTAGCAAACTTTCTTTGGTCAATTCCACAGCTGTCTTGAAGGAGATTGAAAAATCAGAAAAATCTCTGGTTGGAGAGCCATGTAGCCCTAACACTTCACTCTACCACTCTATCCCAACAAAAATAGGGAGACCCTACCCCTAGATGTGAACATACAAAATGGAAGGATAAGGCTAAGTGGTCGGGGCAAGGGGTAAAATGGGATTGGTCCTAATTAAGCAGTTAACATAATGGTTATGATCATGACATGTAACATCTGGTTAGAATTGTCCATGCAAACAGAAAAGTGACATTTACATTTAGTGCAGGACACACATATTCCCCAGGATTTTTTTTTTAGCTTACATGGGACATGGCAAAAGTCACATGACACAATACTAGCCCCATGTACCATGACTTTTGGCATTTTAGTGTATGTATACCACATTACTGCAACTAATTGATATTTTAGGTATTGGTAAAATATGATCTAATACCCTCACAAATTCGTTTACACTTACAAGTCTTTCCGTTCTCAGTCAGGGCTTTGCCGTCTCCTGTGGCGTATACCGGCACTACAGTGACAGCATACACAGAGTCAGACTGAAGATTCTTCAGTACAGTGTTAAAAGTCTGTCCAGATACTTGAACCTGAACAAAAAGAGAAAACAAGGGCAATGAATATATGTTCACCTATTTCTTCAAGGTGCTAAAGCTATTAATGACAGTACATCTGGACATCTTGAAAAGATAATACACTAGCATACAACATATACAATATGCAACATACAATAACACACTGGCTGGAATGCAATAAGGTAAACATAATATCTTATTTGGACTTTTAAAAGGCTGTTATGCTACCTAAAGACAGATTATATTGGCAATATCTTACCATTTCTTCGGGGCCTCCCAGAGCCAGGCGATATAGGATCTTGTATTGGCGCACGTTGCCTGGAGCCGCCTCCCACTGCACATTCAGAGTGCTGGGTGTGGGGTCAGTGACTCGAAGATTCCTCACTCCTCCAAGAGGCACTGAGAATAAAAGTGTTCATAAGGGTCAACTCTACTTCAGCTTAAGTAAGCATGTCCATCATGATTAATATTTATTCTTTGTTCAAGATAGAAAATATGAGTGGCGGTCATTCAACGTCGGTGTTGTTATTCATAAAAATACACTATTGCTTGGTTGTTAAATTTCTACTGGTAGTTGGCAGACAAGAAACAAATGCTTATGCTATATATTAGACCATTTTCATTCAGTATATTTGAGAGTTGTTCAGAACTTACTGGAGGTCACAAAATTACACAGAATATACAATGATCAAAGTGGTTCCATCCTAATTAAACAAAGACATCACTGACACAAAGCAGCAGATTTTAGGACTATTTTAGGGCAGTTCCATGACCAAAAACTTAGGCAAACCCTTATAATCTGAAAAGTGTGTAAAATTACTGATACCAATAAAAAAAAAACTGGAAACTTTAAGAATCTTTAAGTATCATCATACAATATTTTTGCCCAACTTAAAATGCTACAAAGTGTTCGGACAGCCCACTTCTCCCCAGGGTTCCTATTCAGGTTTGTTTCAGACTTTCCGGAAACACTGCAAGGGAAAGAACTTTCTGCATCATTTAATAGGACCTAAGCACAGCTTTCTTGACTGAGAATAATACACAATGATGCCATTAGGGCTGGCATTCCGTGTCTGCAGCTGCGAATGAAACTACACTAAACTATGAGAAGACTCAAGGCTGATTCAAAACACCTCGCAGCCAAAGAAGCCACTGCTTTGATGGCAATTCCTTAGCAGACAGCGAAAATACTAAAAAGGGGAATAAAAAGGACATTTTAAATTGGAACCAGACAGTTTTCTGAACTTTTAATATAAACCAAATGAGTCACTACAGGTCCACTGCAGTAAGAAGAGAGTGATGAAATGCGTCAACCATACCACTGCTAGAAATGAACAGCTTAAGGGATAAAAGTTTAAGAATAGACTTATATATTGGCAATGAAATATAGTGAATACATTAAATATTACAATCTGAACATAGACAGGATTTCAGTGTAAATTAATTTAAGTGGATTATTTTTAGTGTAGGATAAATATATCTCAGCTGCTGATGTGAAAATATAAATAGTACTATTGTGCTGTACATTCACTGGAATGAAGTAATACAAATTATGGGAAACCCAAATCTGATGTGACTGAGCAACTGGAAAACAATATAATAATGGACACTAGCTTGTTAGCTGGAATGAGGGACATACGTCTGAAGGTCAGTGAAACAATGTCTTTTATGTCTTCACATCTCCCAGAGTTTTCCATTTAGGAATGGAGATTACTCATGGATCTGCTAAACCCCTGCAATGTCACTACCACTCATTACAGCCCATAAACTGGGTCTCGTTAACTCCAGTCTGTAGGCGCATTTGTAAAGTTGCCAAAACATCAGTAACCCTCCCCTACTGATCAGTCCAGTAAAAGCTGACTCACTGTGGAGTATAGCTTTAGAGCCTTTATTTATGACCTAAATGAACTGCTACCATAGAGACGGAATCCAGCCATGCACAGTGTTTAGGAGAAGCACTAGCTGTGAAAAAAACTCATTAGATAACAGAATGTAATGTGTGTATTAACATAGAATGCAAAAGTTTGACTACATATATTTGCAGAAACAATACAGAACACAGATATAAGATTAATCCATAGGATATGCTTCTTTTTCTCTTTCAGCAAAAGTAAGCTTTCCTCTTTTGTCAATTAGGGATGTTAATTGTTAATGGTTTTAGCATTAAATCATGTTAATTAAGGCCTTTTTTGTTTATACTGTTGCTATGGAGTGTTATAAAACACAGTAATGCTGCATTCTAACTGGGAAGTCAAAATTCGTAATTTTCGCTTGTTCGCTTGTTCACAGGTCAGAATTCCTACTTTGAAAGTCAGCATAGCCTCACCAACCCCAAATTCAGAATCCAAGATAGCTGCCCCCATATCAATAGTGGTAAAAGCTGCAGTTTTATATTGTTTATTAGCAAGTATATATCATTAAATCCATTATATACACAGTAATGTCCAACATCTGTCTGTAGACATGCTTACATGGGGTTTTTATGCACAAAATACTGGTAGAGCGCTGTTATCAACTTATTTAGCTAGCAGGGCTAACCAGGGGCAATGCTAACAATTATTATATATTATATTATTATAATAATATAATATATAATAATAGAATTATTATTATAGCTGTATAACTAAAACTCAGCAAACTGTGTGTAATGTCATTTCCAGTTCTGACCTCTGACATCTGAAGTAAATGGAATGCAGTATAAGTATAACCCTCAAACAAAGAGGTGTAATTGAGACATTAAATGCAATGCCCTTCAGTTTACCTCTTAGCCTCTTAGGTAAATTATCCCTTAAGTACCGATTTATATGCTCTGATGCTCCTGGAAGCTAGATTATCTGTGTATTGAATATTTCCCTATATAATGTATGTGTAACAGATCAGAACACATCAGAATTACGTAGGTTTAGCATCAATAAAATATACGTAACTACGGATATTCTCTAAAAAAAAATTACTCACATGTCTTTCCATTCTCAGTGATGCGATTCCCCTCTCCTGCAGCATATATTGGCACTACAGTGACAGCATAGACGGTGTCAGACTGAAGCTCCTTCAACACAGTACTGAAAGTCCTCCCAGAGACTTGCTCCTGAAAAAAATGAAAGGCACATAAGTGCTGTACTTATTTTTTTTATTCATTAGTAACACTATAAATACACAAAAAGCTCATTTTTTTTAATGGTGTGGAGATAACTGGCGACACATTCTTTAGGTTTTTTCATACCATGTCCTCCGGGCCTCCGGTAGCTGCCTGATATAGGATCCTGTACTGGCGCACATTGCCTTCAGCTGGCTCCCACTGTACGTTCAGAGTGCTGATGGTGGGATCAGTCACTCGCAGGTTCCTCACTCCTCCAAGAGGCACTGAGGGAAAAAAATGTTTAGAAAATCTTAATTAAATGTGTTAAGTAAGGTATTTGCCTTTTTTCATTTTGATTTAAGCAACTTAATACAAGAAGGAGTATGGCCTTGCCAATCAGATTGTGTAATTGGAACTAACTGTTGTATAACTACAATTAAGATCTAATTAAGATGACTGTATTACTGAAACAAGGAGCTCATAATGCTGGAAAGATGGAGGATACGATACATACACGTTTTTCCTTCCCCAGATATGTCCTTGGCATCTCCGTTTGCATATATGGCTGCCACAGTGATGGAGTAGGGGGTGTCAGGGGTCAGCTTCTGCAGATTGATTGTGTTCTTCTTCCCACCGATCATCGTCTGCATGGGAAAGGGTGACATTTGCATGAAAAAATGTGCTCTCAGTAGACACTGGGTTTGTTTTTGAGTGGGTTTGTCTGCTTAGATAATACTGGGATGAGTGAAGAGTAGGAGAGCTCTCGTACTCTCTTATCAGTCGTGGTCTAAAGCCAGCCATTACTCCTCCTCTGCATTTCTGATAGCTTAGCAGCAAATAAACCATCACAAGCAGCAAAGAGCTGCTTACATGCCAGTCACGAGAAATCAACCCTCAAATCATCCACAGCCTGTGTGACTCAATGACTGCCACAGCTTAAGCCAGCTCTGAGGTCAGTCTGCTGTTAAACTATGATGATAAAGTAATTAGTTGGATTTTCTATTAAAGCCTGATGAAAAATGGAGTGGGGGAAAAAGTCTTGTTTACACAGTATTTTAGGTGAAGGATACAGAACGCTTCCTGTTCAGATCTGGAGACATATGTTTAGTAATGAGTCAAAAAATAAACCACTGATAATACTTAAAATACAATAAAAATATATTATTTACTCTTTTTGAATTTAGCAATCATTTTCATTTGTCAATTGAATTATATTCACATTTCCTAAAATGCTACTGGGATTTTGGGGTTTTGCAAATGATGATATGTCCAAAAAGGTTTGACTGTTTTGCCAATTTGACTACTTACTTTGATTCATTTTATGTTAAGCAGAAGCAGAAAAGCTATCTGTCAATTTCATAACAAAACTCTGCATCTGCAAAATCTTAACTTAAGAAGCAAAGAAGGGGGTCTGCATTGATTTATTCATTATAGAACTGTGTAAAAAATGGCAAAATACGAAAAAAACAAAGCTTTGTTCTGTTAGAAACATTACAAAAATGGATCCATATTTATAAATCAAATTAAAAAAAATATGTCTGATCAGCGAACCTACTCAGACATGCTGTCAAATCTTTCCAGTTTGTGTTAACAAGACTTTCTTCACATGACGTGTGTTGTGTGTGTTGTGTGTGTGTGTGTGTTTGTATGTCCTCAACATCCTTGCTATTACAGAGAGAAGAAAGTATGGTTCCCAGTGGAACTCAAACTTGGTGAAAGACTAAAAGGACAAGAACTCTTGGCTGGCTTCTCCTTCTTTACTTCCAGATTTCTGGCAAAGCCTTAACCTTTAGCTGGTTTTGATTCCACTTGTTGACTTACTGCTATCTTGACAAAAATGACTTTCCTCTCATCTTAAAGGCCACTCTGTTCCAACCTCAAATTATAAATTGGAATTTCTGAATCACCGAATAAAGCCTTAAACAAAATAAAGTCTTAAACATGAATAAAGTATTACAGCACATATACAGTCATATTCAAAAGTTTAAATGGGACTTTTAAACATACAGTGCCAAAAGTGTCTGTCCAGTGTCTAAATGTTTTAATTTGTTTACATTTCAATCCTAAAACCAAAATGTAATAAAGCATAAAAAGACTCTGATTACACTTAATTTCCCTGTGTGAAATAAGTGACTGCCACTTTCTTATCAATAGCTGGTTACACCCCTGCAGTAACTGCAGTCAAACCCTTTCTGCAGTTGTTAATTAGGGTCTCACATGCTATGGAAAACTTTGAACCTCTTTCTCTTTGCATAAATGCTTCAGCTCAATTACATTTGTATTTCTTCAATCAAGCATTGTGCTTTCTATGTCCTGGCACAACAACTTTCAATAGAAAAATCTACATTTGTGGCTCACTGACAAATGTGACTTGGTTTTGTGAATGGTTGCATGACATTACTACTTTACATCTGTAATATCAAAATAAATACAATGTAAAAGATGTCACACTAATTTGGAATTTCTGACAGATGGTACACACTATTTTATGACACTGAAACACAAACTGTAGCATGTACAGTATGAAGGCTGTGGCACTTCTTATATGTGCTATTTATTTTTACCTCAATTTTTTACTTTTCATTTCACGTAAAGGATCTGTTAACTAATGCTCTCATGCAAACATAATGCTCTAATGCAAACATAATTTTAACAGGGATGCTGAAACATTTGATTACTGTATTTAGGAGTTTCCTATAGATTACTTATTTCATTCAAGCCAATCTTCAAGCAAGCATGTGGTTAAAACAATTCATCAGATCATTTACCGTCTGGGTCCTGCCTCCTGCTACGGGCACGTATGTGATCCTGTAGTTCTGCACTTTGCCTGGAGCATGGTCCCATTTTACTGTGAGTGAGGTGGTGGTGGCGTTGTACACCTGCAGGTTCTGAGGGGGGCCGTTGGGAGCTGTGGAGGATAAGAGTCAGATTTGTTCCTGCATGTCTTTTATAAGCACCACGACCTTGTATAATAAGGAGCGTGAGGTCCAAATACTCACGAGGTGTAATTACTACCTTGGATACTACGGAAGGCAGAGAAAAGAGAGAAATTGAATGCTTGTTACATTTCAAACTTAACTTTAAATGTAAGGTATAAAGGTTAGTGTGTTAGTTAGTACATAATTTCTATGTTAAAATGAATTAAGATGAAATGGAGGTCTAAGCATCACATGAGAAGTATTACTTGCATGCATTGATACATATTTAAATGTATCTGGGCTTCTGAACTCGAATTGTCTTACATGTCCGCTGGCTTCCAAGAAGGTCCTCGCTCTCTGACTCATCTGGATAAATAGCAGTGACAGAGACATCATACAGGGTATCTGGGTCTAGGTTCTCCAAGAGGTGAGTGGTATCTTCATTGCTTAGGATATCCTGAGAGCGACAGGTTAGAAAGGTGAAAAAAGGTTACGATGTCAAACAACATTTACAGAGCTACTATTCTGAAGCTTTCCTTATTTATGTCCACATACATATATCCAGTTGTTTTCTCCTGACTTTGTCCAGCCGATTCGGTAGAGAGCTACATCTGGGGCACCGTGCTCCCAATGTGCCCTGAAGCTTGTCTGTGTTACCTCAGAGAACCTCAGGTTCTTTGGCGCTGGGACAACATCTACAAAATTGATGACAAAAAAGAAAATATTTTAATATAATCAAAAGGAAACACTAAAAAAAATGCCTTAATGAAATAAGAATTTTCTAAAGACTAATTAACGTAGCATAGCATCATCTTTATAAAAATGGAGGCTGCACAGGCTGGGTAAAATTAACCTGAGACTGGTTTAAATTGTAAAAATAAATGGTATTATGTAAAGTTGAAGAGTCATTGTGATACCTGTGACAGCTTGGTTGAGCATTGAACTTCCGAGTCCAGAGTCATACACTGGAGTTACAGCCACGTCATATTCAGTCTGAGACCTGAGGTTTTCCAGTTTTGTCGTCGTCAGATCTCCATCTACTTCAAGCTACACATAAAAATACAATTTTTTTTTCATTCGCTTAAATAAGTTTCAGAAGTAGGGCACCCAAAGGTGGCCCAGCTGTCTAAGCGTCACTCTATCTAAGAAAGAGTACTAGCTTCTGGGTGAGAAGAATTTCCATTAGATAAGTAGAAGAACACGATTCATATCAGGATATTTGTAATGAAACTAAATAAATGTTTGGTGCAGTGTTTACACTGGGAAAATAAAAAAATACAAGGTAACACTTTATAATAAATTCTATTAATATATTTTTAACTTATGATCAGTAGATCAGAATTTGAATATTAACAAATACTCACACATGACACTTATTCATCAGCATGGATATTCATATTATAAATGTTAGCAAATCATTAGCTCATCAGAATTTGAACATTAATAAATCGCTAGTAAATACAGATTTTAAACCGGACAAATGTTTATCAATTGAAATTCATGTTGCAAATACGTTCATTAGTATTTACAAATGTGATAGCAACTTTTTAGTTTCTTAATATGTGACAAATAACAGTTATTAATTATTAGTTAATGGTATATTAATAAAAGTTATTATAAAGTGTTACCAAATACAATTTTATCACCATTCAAATAACATCGATATTTAGAAACAACTTAAATGAATTGTTTTTGCAATATTTAAAACTTCCAATTGAGCATACAGTGGTTTAGGCAATGAGTTTTTGAATGAGATAGATTTATATTATTGGCTTATTACTATTAATTACATATTTATTGCAGTAACACTTTTTTGAATATACTAAAACTAATTATTATGTAATTTGTATAGCAGCCTTTTTACAACATTCACAGGTCCCCCTATACAATACAGTACAGCAGCCTTTACTAGAAAATAAACTATGAAGAACAGGAAGAACGGAAGTCTTGTTTAAAGAGGAAAGTCTTCAGAAAAGATCTGAAGGAGGAAATAGACACACCGCCTTAAAGAGTCTGGGGTGGGAAATTCCAAAGGTTAGGAGTTACAACAGTGAACATCTGCTACCCACTGAGGGGAGTCTGATGTAGGGAACTGTGGATAGAGTGTTCACTATAATTCTGTAGCTTTGAGAGTCAGGAATGTAATTGTGAGCCCTTGTAGTTTAAGGATTTATAGCAATCTATGTCTTGACATGTACACATCATTGGTCATTCCATGCCTCTTCAGGTTCTGCAGTATTTCTCAGGACTCTGGTAAACAACTTGTTTTATGTAGAAAGTAAAAAATCTGAGATTGTAATCCATGCTTTTTGTTCTTGCATAACTAGACTAGACTTGAGTACATGAGTTGTGCTCTACCATCTATCAGGTAAGAGGAGCTGCTGCAGTTTGAAGGCTGATGGTGCTTTCGCAGGCCTTGGTCCACCTGTGATCCAGCCTGTGTGGGGGTGTTTACTTCATTTTTTTGTCCCAGCGCTAAGAGTTACGAGCAGCACAGTGCTCAGATTTATGCCTCAGGATGTAGCGCTCCTCTGGCCAGGGCGGACTCAGCCAGCTCCACGAAAAAAATGATCCAGCAATAAAACGTACATCCAAAAGCAGTGGTGCACTGAGACTGACATGGTTGCTGCATGCCACTCAAAAATCCACAAACTCTCTTCCTCATTCGGTGGCATCTGCTATCTCCATTTTCTGCTGGTAGCACGATCCCTTCTTTGTACCTGACTTCCACTCCAAAAACAAAGGCCATGGAGATCCGCTGCATAGCCCGTCTGCAGCTGCTGCTTCCATTGGGTTGTGTAACTCATTTGCTAGGGTGATAAGTTAAGGGACTCGTATCCATCAACAAATGTCTCCTTCTTTAGTTGGATGTCTGGTGTATTGCACAAAAACAGACAAGAAACTTTCCAGATGAGGCACTGATGAGCTCCTTGAGCTGATGACCCAGAGAGATGTGCTATGTCACTACATATGTTCAATGGTGACAATTCATGGCTTTGCCTCTATAAATGTGTTCCTGATATATAACCTGACCAAAAATCTAGCCAATTACAGCTAAGCACTGCTGAGAATGGTAACTAAACTTGCTTTGAGCTTCGGTATAGTGAATATTTCATATGTACCATTCAGAAAGCAAAGTGGTTACAGACAGGCCATTAATTTGATTAATTAGTGGTGTATGCCAATCTAATACTTAAGTAATGATACTGGTCTTTTTTTCCCCCCATTTTCTCTCTAATTACCCGGCCCAGTCATTAGGACTCCCACTATCACTAGTGATGCCCCAGCACCAGGAGAGTGAAGACTAGCACTTGCCTCCTCAGACACATGTGAAGTAAGCCACTGCCTCTTCTTGACCCGTTCCAATAAATCATCTTACAGATGCCTTGTGTTAAGTGACATCACACTTTGAAGTGATGTGAGGAGAGAGCACCATCTACCCACCCAGAGAGAGCAAGGCCAATTGGGCTCTCTCAGGGCTCCAGCAGCTGATGGCAGGCTACATGAACAGGATTCAAACCGGATGATACTGGTCTTTTATTGCCCAAAATCCCTGAATTGAATATGAGATAGAAAAAGTATAATCCATTTTGAGCTAATAGCCTACACTATCAACTATCATACTATCAACTGTTCAAGCCTACATGACAGTATTGCAAGGTTTATAAGGAAGTAGACATTTTGTTCAACAGTTTATTAATATTATTGAGATATCTATGTTAAGCAAAATATAATACTACCAGCTTAGTGTAAGTGTCAGCATCAGTATAATCCATGAAAAGGTAGTATTGTGCCACCTAGCTGTAAAAAAGCTAGTTTAATATAAATTAAAAATACTTAAAAACTAAAATAGTGCAGAAATCTAAAATACTTGGCTGTCTAGTTTATAAGTCAGAAGATAAGCCCACCTCTTTTAGCTCTCCTTCCTCCGGTTTGTAAGTAATGGTATACTTGCGCACAAGGCCAGGCGCAGCATCCCAGTGTAGCATCATGGAGCTGTGGGTGACATCTCTTATCCTCAGCTCACCAGCGGGAGGCAAGGGCACTGTGGAACAGGGAAAGATAAGCATAAACACAAAAACAAACCAACAGTAAGAACCTCGAGTCCATGGCAAGCATCCTTGCTTGGGGTAGCATGCTCTAGCACCACCTACGGGTCACCCCCTGATCTGTAAGAGGGTCGCTGGTCGCTGTGCCACGTAAGGTGTAGACAGTGATGGTGTAGGCTGTGTTGGGGATGAGCTCCTTCAGCTGGACATCTGTGATCTTGGCTTTCACACGAATCTGTGAAAGTTAACCATATCATCAGTCAAAGCCTGATGGTAAGAATCAAGCACTTGTGGGATCACGTCAGGAAAATCCACTTGGACAATGATGTCAAACTGCATTTCTGGTGGACCACAAATTAAACAAATGAAGAGTTGCTTGTTCCGTGAGTTTAACTAGCACATGGGTCCATTTAGGAGTGCTAAGCAGTGGACTCACAAAAAATGCAATTTGAGAAACTGTCTTGAATATCATTTTCAGTTCGTTTTTTAAAATGCATTTTATTCTTTGCCTCAGAAACGATTTGTAGTATCTACATAATCTTGTTACAAACACTGCTGACAACAGTTTAATATATGTCAAGTCTTCATTTCATTTATTTTTACTGAAGTCTTCCTTGTAGTGTAAACATGTCTATCTATTGTACTGAACTAAAGGCAGTGCCACAACAGCTTGTGTTGATGAAAGGATGCTGGGCAGCAGATGCAGCAGAACCGCAGTGTTTGCGGTACTGGAGTAGACAGCTAAAGCACTGATCGTACCTCTTGTTCGGTGGTAGGCTTAGTGGCATTTTTTGCGATGTAAAGCACCACATAGCCCGTTGCTCCTTCAGAGGGCTCCCATTTCACCCTCATGCTGGTGGTACGCTGTTTGTAGATGGTCATACTCCTCCCCGAACTTAAAGGCACTACAGAGGGGGAACAGGTCTTTTCTCTCCTTCTTTATTGCATATTATCCTGTCTATCTATCCGTACCATGAGCCTAGCAGAGGCGTGAATAAATGAATGATGCATACTGGCGTGGCATAATGGCAACATAGACAAGATGGACATATGGAAGCCAGTGAAGTGATGGGAATGGATTTTGCATATCCACAATGATGGATGATGAATGATGACGATGATGACAGACAAACACAACACACATAGAAACTAAACAGATCAACATGATCTCACATAGAAACGTCCATATAGGATGATTATTCCAGTATAAGTAATCAGCAAGTAGGTCATTTTTTCATCCATTGACTGTCAGCACTGTTAAGTGAAACAGATGCAAGTACTTGAAGAACAATTGATAAAACAGCAAGGTTTATATACATTTTGGAGCTTAATAAAGTTCAATTACAGAAATTAATAGATAAAGGGTAATAACTTATCATTTCAATGTGGTAAAGGTTAGATTTAACCATTTTTTCTACAGCCATCTTTAGTGATTTCCAGTCATTTCTAACTAGTGGCTGCAATTAATTTTTTAATACAAGTTACTTTACAAAACGATACAAATCAACCAATGTGGATGTTTTCACTGTGAGATCAGGCTGGAACAGACAGCCCAACAAAACTTCACAGGCCACAAAATTGGTGCAGGAAAACAACAGCAACAATATGAACGCTTAACGCATGGATAAAACAATGACACTTCGCTGTGCCATGCAGCATCATGCTGGTAACATACAGGGCTCTGTGAAGGGAACAATGATTGTTATGATTAGGACGGTGGTTGTCATGTACGCCAATAGCAATGGACACATTCCACACAGCATAGCTCTTTCAAAACTCTTTGCTAATCTAAACAGTTGTTGAAGTTGTTGTAGCAAACCTTTGTCTCGGCTCAAAATGAGCAAATGTACTTAAAATTCAATCAATTTACTTCATTTATGTAATGCATTTTTGACCATTTACAGTACAAAGACCATACATTTTTAGCATCTAAATAGAGACACATTTTATCACCTGTAAATGAATCCCTAGTTTTCAAATAAATCCTGTATTAAAGTTTAACAAATGTAGCATTAGAACAGAAAGTCAGGACTGGCGGTCCAGAAAACACTACCAACAAGGATTTGCTACATCAACACACAGTTGTTTACAATATTAATTCACAGGAATACACAATTCTGAGTCAAAGCCTCAAAAAATAATTATTTTAACTCTGATAACTAGATAATCTTCATGTATACTGAAATGCCAAATGTTATAGGATAGCAATATATAAACAAATAATAAAATTATGTGTTACCTCAGGGGGGTATGAGGTGTTTTATTGTGAGAACACTAGCCAGCATGCTCATGGCAAGACTATGTGAATTGTCAAGTGAAGTTTGAGAGAGGTCTGGTAATGGGTGCCACACCAATAAGACAAGTCCCTAGTCATAATACTAGTCCCTTATCCCATGATCACAGGCATGTCAGTGTATTTACTTTTAAGAATAAAAGTAAAAACTTTGCAAGCTGCTGTTATTTCCCATTAAATGAGAACCTATTGTATTTAATAGGAACATTACAAAGGCTTTGGCTCAGTTACTATAAGAAAAATACTTGCGGTAGACTTAAAATCAGTTCTTACGTGTGGTTTCTGCGCCCAAGAGTGGCTCACTGCTCTCCTCTCCAACCACAGAGAAAACGCTCACTGAGTACTCTGTCAATGGATCCAGTCCCTCTAGCACCACGGTGGTCACTGCCCCATCCACAAATAGCTGTAACAGTGCACAAAAAAGATGCATTATAAAGCATCAGAGTAATGTAGTACACACTGTAAGGGCAGACTTATTGGATGCTCTGGAGATAAGCATTAAAAAGGATTTATGAACCTTTACATTTTCAAATGAAATCTTTCCAATCTAATCACTTATTACACTTACTACATTATACAGTATAGAAAAAATACTGGGACACAAGCTTATTCAGTGTGTCTTCTGAAATTAATGCTATTAAAACGAGTCTATCCTGCCTTTGTTGGAGTAATTCTCTCTACTGTCCAGTGAAGGTTTGCTGTAAGTATTTGATTGCATTCAATTGAGCAATGGCGGGACCACCATCATTCCAGAGAACACAGTTCTCTTCCATTTTATACCTCTCTAGCCCACAGCTGGCAATAGGTATTGTGCCAATAGGCTCATGCATATTTGCTCCAGAAAGTTCTATTTTACTGGCAATAATTTTCTACATGGACCACACAAACTATATGTGTGTGTGTATTTGCACATCTGTTTTAGAAATAGTTACAATTTAAAGTAGCAAACATTGATACTGGATATGTAGTGTATCAGCACTAAAAAGAACCTACAATAACTCAGGCTCTAAAGCCATACATATGATGATATTTAGACATTTTTATGCATACCGCAAAAGCAAGATTAACTAGATTAAATCATATCAAACTAAAACCTGGCCCTGAACCACTGTTCTCCAGCTCATCAGGGTCTGTAGCCAAAGTTCTGCTGCTCATTTAAGAGCAATCTAATAGGGAAAAAAAACACAGGCCTAGCACTCATGTGGACAAGTGGAAACTCTTTTCCTTTTATCTATCTTATGTTTTTGGCCACAGAACAAATGTCCTGAACATACACTGCCATAGAGGTGGAGAGGTTTTACCATTATTCATATCATTTAGAACTGGATATAATGAGATGAACCATCATAAAACGATGAGATCACAACCAGTAACATGCGTATTTTTGGATCAAAGAAAGGCTAGACATCAAAGTCTAGATTCACTTGGTAGATTGAAATGTAACCAAGACAAAATCATGGAAACATAGTTGTGTGGTAGTGACCCGTGTCTAAAGACACTTTAATTCACATTTATAGCTTTTGGAGGACGAGTGCAGCCTACTGAAGGTCTTTAATATATAGAAGCATCACACGGCTTCTCCGCTGGAGGTAAACTTCAGTGAGCTAGAAGCACTTTCCCAATAAATAATCCCTTATAACAACAATCTGGGAATTCCCGGCTGTCTCTTGCAAAGTGGACTTATTAGTCTCCCTGCAGTAATACCAGCTCAAACCCATTGTGCAAAACCATGTTTAAAACTTATACTAAGAGGATTTAGAAAGTCATCCTCGGGGATTGTGGTTTCTTTGTCTGTAAAGATAAGAATAATACCTGCTCAGTTTCGCCTCCAGCTACCGGCACATACTCCACACGGTACTTTTCAACAGGGCCCTCAGGTCCGGTCCAGGTGGCGCGGAATGAGAAGTAGGTCACCTCAGAGGTCACCAGGTCAGTAGGTGATGCCACTCCTCCTCCTAAAGTGGATAATGGTGGCAGTTTAACATTTGACCTTTTTAAAGCCTTATTTACATTGAAAGCGGACTCCCTTGCACTTAGGTTTTTTAGGCACTATGCTTTCTGTTTTGCGTAAAAGCAACTTTCCTCTACACAGTTTCATGACCTTTCACTTCTTGCCTGGGACAGACTCCCACTAAAAGAAAGTGTGCAGCCACTGACAAATCCTAGCTCGATTACCCAAGAGGCTTTGACAGAAGAGGAATCCCTGCTTGTCTAATGGAAACGAATCCTCTCTTAATCCAAAGCTATTTCATCATGACATCGAAAATTATGAAGCATCTTTAAGAGATAGCAGCTTGGCTGCAGGTCAGCCTCTCAGATTTCCTCCTTCGGTGAGGAAGACAGATTTACTTAGCACTCACTGCTATTACGAAAACTAGTAAAAACTCAGGAAACATCTAAAGCTGATTATCTGACCCAGCCATTGAACGTTTTTTCATTAGCCTTTCTTAAAACATATGAAAAGGTTCTACTTAGTCCCATGGGCTTCACACCTGTGTGCCAAAACTAAGATTAATACACCACAGTCATTAAAGCATTAAATCAGTGCTTTGACTTTTCCTCACCTTTGACACTTTTGCAGAGATTGTCTGTCAGGTCGTCAACAATGTCCAGCAGGAAGGAGAAGTCCGCCACGTTATACATGTGAATTTCATCAGGATCAGAGGCAATGGAGCGCAGCTCGTTTTCATCAGCATTCTTCACACCTACATTCCACAGAGAGCAGACAAGAACATCACAGACTCATCCTCAATAAAAAAAAAGATGGGATGTTCAGATAAACCCAGGGCCAGGATGCTTGTATAGTTATATTAGATATGTTAGCTATCTAATTGCCACTAATGTTCTACTAATATGTTAATATTCACCTGGAAGTCAGTTTTATCACAGTCATCACATCTAATCTGATGAGTCCTAGTCATGATAATTAAAGGCGAGACCTAGTCAGTTTCAGGTTTTGCCCTGTCTTGCCCCCATGTCTGCTGTCTGCTTACTTGTCTGGTCAATGTATCTATGTTCGCCTGCAGTGTTCTTCTCATGATTCACGTCTCTGTCACCTCAGTGTGTCTCCACGTGTTTGTTGTTCTATTCCCCGACTCTCTTCTTACCTTTGTCAGGTGTCCGTAGTTTAATTCAGTGTATATATAATACCCCTGTTTGTCTCATTCCTGGAAGAATCTTGCTTGTGTTCATGCCATGCCCTCACTTTAGGGCCCCTGTTTTTCTCTTGCTTAATAGTCTGCATTCATGGTTTGTTCTGGCCAGTTTCTGTTCTACTGTTTCAACTTTTTGTCGATTTGTCCTTTGGGGTTTATATTATAGTTTTATTAATAACAAGCAAAAAAACATCCCCTCTTATATGAATTTAGCTTATCATCTCTCATGATTTAGCCCTCAAATGATCAAATCTGAGATTTATTTCACACATATAGATTTTATTTATGTGGGATGCTGTGGGTAGCATTATTTGTACTTCTATGCTAACCCAAGGTTTCTTTGTACCAGTAACCAGTAACAGCATGGCAGTAAAGTATATATATATATATATATATATATATATATATATATATATATATATATATATATACTAGTTGCTTGTGTGTGACATATATATCTTTTCTGGTCTTGCAATGCATACTAGCATCAAGTTTAACCTCTTAAAACCACTTGCAATTCCTTATCGTTATGACTTAGAAACGACTCAGCCAAATTGCACTGTTTTGCATGTAATTTCTAAGGTGTAATTAAAGTACAAGAATAGCTACATAGAATAGTACAAGAAGCACAAAAGGTGCTTTATTTTACAAAAAAAGGTAATTTGTGCACTCAGTTAGTTTTGAGTTTAAAGGTCAAGTCAAAAATAATGACCATATAATGACCATTCAGTATGTCTCAAGACTTAATCATTGCAACACTGGCTAGGAAAGTAAATGTTTTCTCACCGATCGCATAGAGCTCAATGCCCTGGTCACGCAGATTCTGAGAGTTTGCGATAATGTCATCCTGAGATTTGCCGTCAGTGACAAGAACACCAATTTTACGGGAGTTTGGACGCATGCCCACGTTAGCTTTAAAATTGTTCTGCAGGATATAATTCAAGGCAAGGCCTGTGGAGAAGAAAGAAAGAAAGAAAACAGGGTAATTAGTTCAGTCATGCATTCATAGCATGACTGTAACAGATTCCCAAAAAATCACAGTTAACTATCCTAAACATGGCTGCAGTCAGGTCTACATATACTTTACCAAACAGGGATAAATACATACAGCTCAGTTTCTGATACTGACATTGTGAAACCTAGATCATGACAGACCTTATCTAAGCACCTAAAAACCAGCATATTACACATACAGGTGTAAAATACCTGTCAGTGTGTTTCCTCCTTTGTACGGCAGGTTGGCCACAGCCTCCAGCAGCGAGTCCCTTGTTCTGTGTGCATTTAGATGCCATTCAGTCTTTGGATCTCCACTATACTGAGCCAAACCTGTTCACGAAAACAAAACACAGTCTCTGGTACTCTTTGGGCTCTGGGCACAGATCCAATGTGCACCTGGACTAAACAAAATAAAGTGCAGGCTTACCAATCTGAACACGATCTGGGCCAATGTCAAAAACGCCCACCATGCGAGCAATGAAGGCCCTGATGGTCTTGAAGTTCAGACGTCCGATACTCCAAGAGCCATCCACGAGCAGAACTATATCAGCCTGGGCAGTGGTTTTGCACACCACATCTGAGCAAGCAGAATTAAAATAGAAATAAGTCAGGATAGAAATAAACAGTGCTGCAGTTACTGCTTTCTATATTGAAGAAGATGAAGTGTCAAAGGTCAGAAGACACTTAGAGGAAAGAATCTGTGTTGTGAAGAAGATAAATAAAAAATTACACAAAATTATCTCAGGGGAAAAAATACCCGACAAGCCAAACACAAAGAGTAGTTTATTTAGTACATTTACATTCACACTTATTTACATTTATTATTTACAGGTAACAGCAATGCAAGGCAAATCATAAGATCAGTGGAAATTAATGTTGACTCTTCATCATGCGAAGAGAACCACTCCTCATTAGTCACAGCACATTCCCCAGTCTGCACTGCATTTCCACTTCTTTGCAGACACCTGTATGAAAGTGGATCCACCGACGTCCTTCTGCCCCTGCTCAGAAAAACGCAGCCGCAAGCAGCTCAAAAACAGGACAAGCTAACATTCAAAACATATTGTGACCCTTTTTTACTACCTCCAAAATCCCTCTGGTAAAATAAAAAGCCATAGTGAGTGGATGGGGAAAACTGGCATTCAAAAGTCTTGAGAAGATTTTAAGATCAAAGGTTCTTAGAGATTTTGTACACGTCAACATGTTTTCTAGACACGCCTGCCCGAGCTTTTCTGTTGTGAATAAAGAGAATTATCTAAGGCTGTCAAGAATCTGGAGAAGACATGCCAGCTAAACAGATGCTTTTTCCTCTGATTATATTCACAGCTTTCAAAATAAACATATTTCATTCTTTAAGTGCGACGTGGCACTTGAACAATGGGTGTAAATCATCTGATGAATTGCAGGTTATTTTGATCACTAATGCATGATAATAATTATGCTGCTGTCAACAACAGGCTGTATTTTAAGATCATTTTCCTTGACTGCTGACAGACACGCTCTCTTTATGCAACTGATGATAAATGATGCCGTGTAGGCAGTTGAGCAACACAGGTATGATGGACTCCACTGGGAGCTTCCAGGCTACTGGAAAAAAAAAATCAGAATGCGCCAACGCATGCTGTGCATTTATCTCTATCAGGCACATCTTTTATACAGCACACACACATGTGATGTGGTAGACAGAAGTGTACAGCACAAGTGAGAACCTGTAGGCAATTAAGTTCTCATTTTTTATGTTCCTTCTTATGTAATACTGTCGGCTAGGGGTGTGTCACCTCATACACGATATTGTTAACATTTATGAACCGATAAAGAAATCCATATTGTGATAACAGCTGCATTCTGTCTTGCATGCTGTATATTTTGTATTTGTTTTGCTATTTACTGGGAAGCTTTAGGGTATTTTTGGATAGTTGTTATCGTTTGCAGTTTAAATGCATGCACTAAATATACAGCTCTGGAAAAAAATAAGAGACCCCTTCAGTTTCTGAATCAGTTTCTCTGATTTTGCTTTTTATAGGTATATGTTTGAGTACAATGAACATTGTTGTTTTATTCTATAAACTAAAGACAAATTCCAAATATCTCACAAATTCCAAATATAAATATTGTAATTTATAGCAAGTATTTACAGAAAATGAGAAATCACTGAAATAACAAAAAAGATGCAGAGCTGTCAGACCTCAAATAATGCAAAGAAAACAAGTTCATATTAATAAAGTTTTAATAATTCAGAAATCAATATTTGGTGGAATAACCATGTTTTTTAATCACAGTTTTCATGCATCTTGGCATGTTTTCCTCCACCAGTCTTACACACTGCTTTTGGATAACTTTATGACACTCTTGGTGCCAGAATTCAAGCAGTTCAGCTTGGTTTGATGGCTTGTGATCATCCATCTTCCTCTTGATTATATTCCAGAGATTTTTGATTTGGAAATCAAAGAAACCCATCATTTTCAGTGGCCTCTTATTTTTTCCAGAGCTGTAGTGGAACATTTTTGTTACACTAAAATATTTAATGTTACATTGTTTACTGTGTGACACTATTATTTTAAACAAAATCATAGTCGATATGTTTTGTTCACAGCACTAATAGACAAAAGATTGCAGTTTTTTATTTTGTTTACGATGAACATTTGGGTAGCTATACTATAGAAAAACCTTACCATTCGTTTTTCAGTAGAAATAAACTGCCTTTACCTCTTAAAAATGCTTTTTAAACTTACTGCTTCTGCCACTGCTTCACACTCATCTTACACATTTCAACCTCATCACCCCTAAGGGCCCATATTTCATCCAACATGTTCCCCGTGCTCATAACTCACATATTAGTTTCACAGTAGTCACACTAGTGAATAATGTGTCCTAAGACTAATTACCAAGTAAAAAGCCTGGAGTTCAGGATGTTACACACATAGTTGCTATCCCACTGCACTCTCGGTTCAACTATGTAGCCATGATGAGCTACACGCTGTGAGCAATATCAGCCAAAGTGCGAGACAGCAGGATCTGCCTCAGTCCATCCTGTCTTCCTCCTCAGCTCATGCTGGCCAGTGAAGCCCAGTCACTGGATCTGCTCCCAATTAAGGAGCTGCATTCCAGACCAAGGTCACCATTCTGTGCTTAAAACTTTCACTGAACAAGTCAGATTTTCCCCTCCTCTCTCTCTCTCTCTCTCTCTCTCCCTTTCTCTCTCTCTCTCTCTCTCTTTCTCTTTCCCTGCCTTTCTCATACGCATACTCTCATGCACACACCAGGCTGTAAAACGGAGATAATTTTGAGTAGATAAGGTTTTTGTCACGCCTGCTCCTAAAACCCAAAAGCTGTTAGATGAAGTCACAGTTTAAGCAGTCTGAGGTGAAGTCACCGGGTGGAATATTCATTTCTTTCTAATCTTTCCTGACAAAATTATCCAGGTAAAAAAGCATAAGCTGTTCTAGGAACATGGTGACATGTTAGCTTGAGGAGATACTTATCTTGCAATTAACCAACATTCAACTAAAAATCTTTTAACGTTACTTTACTAATTGGATTCTAATCCTCATCTTAAACTAATCCCCAAGTATAAAGACAGACACAAACACTGCTAAGACTCAAATTAGGCTCACCAGACAGAGCTTAACAATGGGATCATTCGCAGACAATGTAAAAGAGACTATCCACAGCATGCACGCTCCTTTACTCACTAAACCCAAACTAAAGCTGTATGATAACATACACATCACATTTGTATTGTTTCTGTGATACAAGCACACTAAAAGAGCTGCAATTTAAAACCTTAAAGAAGCTTACATAAATTTCAGGATCTTCATTTATTGAGACCACATTGATATTGGGATATCCAATAATGTTATCACACATCACACACGTTTCTTGTCCAAACTGAAAAATGGCTTCAAAAACATATAGTTTATCAGTGTCTTACACTATAATAATAATAATAATAATAATAATAATAATAATAATAATAATAATAATAATAATAATAATAATAATAATAATAATAATAATAATAACTGGTCTGCATTCGCGGTTTAAATTCACCTTGATTAGCATTACAGATAAATTTAACATTTCTACAGGTTTACAAACACAGTCAAAAGAACAGATAATCAGCCTCACCTAAACTCTCTGCCCTTCCAGTGTACAGTAAATATGGCATCAAATATTGGTTTGAAATATCAGTCAAATGTACAAATGTATATTTGAATGTATCAGTGCCAGCAGAAAACTGCTTAAAATATACAGCCATTAGAAAATGTACAATTGGCTTCTATTTCAAACCAATATACGATGATTTTTTAAAAATTGTAATTTAACGTCTATATTTTATTCTAGATTATTTTCTTCTTTTTCCTACATTTGTAACAAACTACAAATACATTTGAGAAATTATTATTTCAGGTATCAGAATTGGTACACTGTAAATATATACTTTTTTGTTTAAATGGATTATGGATATTGGTTATAATATCTGGATATAAATCCCAACTCTAAAACCAAAATATCTGTTTTATGCTAATAATTTATCTTTCTATTCAAATACAAAGCCAGTATCAGTGTCTATCCCTAATGTCTAATACACTACTGTTTTTTATTGCATTTCACACATCAAACTGCTTCAGCATTTAACTCATTTAAATTTCCACTATCTCTGAACTTCTGCTCTCCTGCAAAACATTAGCAGACTAGGAGATGGAAAGTTACCTGAAGCCTCAATTACTGGAGTAGAAGGCTCATCAGAGAGAGTGGTCTTTTCCTCTCCAGCCAAGGGCATGCTCTCTCCACCATCAAACACTCCAAACACACTGACCGTGTACTTAGTTCCAGCTCTGTGGTGGAAGAGACAAGGTACTTAAATTTCTTTTTAGACAACACCTCTTCTACTAAACTATTTTATAGAAATGAAGAATAAAAGAAGAGTCAAACTAACAGAAAACACAAACTTGTGTATGACTTACCTGAGCTCCTCTAAAACCACAGTGTTGTCAAATGGACCGACGACCAGCTCTCCCAAATCCACCTCATTATCGATAGGATGGAAAGTCACTTTATAGCCCTTCACATCTCCAGGCGCATGGTCCCATGTGACCCTGAAACTGGTCTTAGTGGGTTCAGATGTTTGAAGGTTTCTTGGAGCTTTGTACAATGATACTGGAGGAAAGTTCAGAAGGAGAATATTTCAATAAAAACTGTGTACTATTATAATCAAAAGCATGATTAAAACCATTTCATTACTATTATTGTGACCATTTCCAAATTATTATAGTAAAGTGTGTTAAAATACTCAACTTGTTTGAACCAATGGGTTTTAAACAAGGCCTTAAGTAATATTACACTTAAGATATTGAATGTAAATCTGGGCCACATACATGGTCCTAAATACTACTTTAAAGACTAGTGTATTTAAGCAAAATAAACAACCACTGCAATCTGCTAAATTTGGATATCTACATGAGTATTGTGTTTTTCTAAAACACAACTTGAGATTGATTATAAAGACTTTAAAGTCACTTTCTACACAATAAATGTCATTCTTTAATCACACTGTTCCCAATAAAGAAACACCTGTAGAAATGAAAGAGAAAGAGAAATATTTCAGTGTTTAACTAAAGCCACACATACATGTGGTTCCCTCTCCTTGTCTTGCTCGTCCATCTCCATGCTTGTAGACAGGAACCACTACAATATCGTAGGTGGTAATGGGCTGAAGTCGCCGCAAGACAGCAGTGGTGGTGCCGGGCTGTGTTTTGGTGACCATTGGGCGTACGCCATCATGAGGCTTGTATGACACTCGGTAATTAACCACGTTGCCGGGTGCCGGTCGCCATGTGGCGCGCATGCTCCTCTCCGTCTCTTCAGTTACAGTAATGGCTTTGGCTGCAGCTGACACTGTGGAGAAAACGAAAAGAGAGCAAATAGTTGTGTTAAAATGCTATGATGACCTTTGCCAAATCAATTCCATGGCCATAATTCCACAAATAGTCAGCACAGTACATGACAACCTATTTATATAATGGGGAGAGATTTTGTCTTAAGCTGCTGGTAAACAACCACTGGAAAACCTAACTGTACTGCTGGTGAAAACACATCTGCCGAAGCGCTCTCCCTGCAGCTGAAAAGACTCTATCCAGACCTAGTGAGAACAGACGCTTTGGGTTGCACTTCAAGCCAAACATTCTGAGTCTGCCCACAATGTTCTCTTTCCATACCGTGACTCCAGGGTGTTTTTCGTGCGGGGAGAAGCCAAATGAATCGTCGGGGCCTTAAATGATCCACGGAACACTTTCAGACCCTGAAGCCTTTTTCAAAGTGGGGGTTTTATGGATGGAAAATACCACATCCAAGTTTCTGAAAATGTGGCCTGACCCAAGCGGACGCAGTATGTTACTGGGAAGGAGCTGGTTTATGAAAGGTGCTGTTGGGAATGAAGTGACCTTGGGAACAAAGCACACAGGCCCCCAGTGCTACCTGAGGCATTTTTTGACTCATATGGCACCTGGTAGAATCGCCAGAGTCAATAAACAATCGGGCAAACAGTGACGTTTTTCCATTCTGACATTTGGCCTTGGTAATCATGATTTAAAATCTTCGGAAATCAGGGTGAATTTTTCTCCATGAGCGTTTTTTTTTTATTTCATCCTGAGGTACAATGGGGAGACCCTGTCCATCTATGATGCATTTAATAGTTTTCCTTTTTTCCACATCTTCCTTTTCATTCAGAGCAGGTGTGACACATTACATCAACAGTTCACACGTCCTCACATCAATGCACATGCACAGTGGCATTTCAGAGGGAGTAGGCGTGCAGGCCAGCGACAATGACGCTATTCTTGAACTTGTGAAAGGAGTCATAAGTCACTTTCTCTTTTCTTCTTTTGGATCAGACTGGACAACTAGACAAAAAGTTCTATGTGAAATCTTTTGTGCACTGCAAATCACTGCACTAATGGTGCACGAAAAAGCAGATATATTACCTTTACTGACTTTTATAAACAGTATTAACAGAATAAAACAACGAAGATTATTATGTTAGAGTTAACATAAGTTAAGTTAGAGGTTCTAAATATCAGTTTCCATTCATTGTCAACTAATTGCCCAGCCCTACATTGAGGAGAAGTCAAACATGCATTTATTTAAATTAGAAATGCAGTAAAATATAAAATCGCCATACATCTAATACATATTGTGAGAATGAGTCTGTAATGTCATGCACGGCCAGCCATTTAAGAGTTATTGCTGTATTAAATTAGAAGACAATCAATGTGTCATTAAAAATGTATCTACAATGTCAGATGTATCCGAAGCCAAGCATACATTTCTCAAGTATATTGTTCTGCCAATATCATGGATAATGATTTGAGAAGTTTATTTTAAAGTATTCAGAATTCAGCCTCACGTCCTGCAGATTGTACAGTTTTATCTGTACATTATTAACAATTGTCTGACATTTATCTAAAAAAAATACATTTAAACTTTCATTCTAAAGCCCAAGGAGGGCCCCCAAAGATCTCAAAGAAAGCAGCAACAAGTTCAAATACATCAGATAAGTTTTCAATTACACACCTTACCACAGCAAGCACATCACATCACTGTCTAAGAATGAATCAGACAGTTCGAATCAGTAACTTCCCCACTGAGGTCATGGAATAGTTTCACATTATACACAGTTTTTCTTTATATCTTTCCTCCCTGTTGAAGCAGTGAGGTAAGCCCGGGACAAGGGGCCCCTCTCAGACAGGAGGAGAAAGGTAAAGAGGGTCCATTGGTCTGGTGGACACATTACACGGGTGAGAATGGACTTACCATCTGTGGTTTCCTCTCCCACCAGCGGCTCTCCTTCTCCACGGCCATAGGCTGCATACACAGAGACCTTGTAGCGTGTCTCCGGAGTCAGCCCATCCAACACTGTGGTGGTGACATCACCCGGGACCGTCTTCTCCCCAGCCTCCTCAGTGAATAGGGATTTCCAGGCGACCCGGTAAGAACGGACATTGCCAGGTGCCGGGGTCCAGGAGGCAACAAAGCTGGTTTCAGTGACATCCTTAGTGACCAAGTCTTTAGGAGAGCCAAGGACTGCGGAAAAGGAGAAAGTGAAAACGTTGAAAACAAATCAGCAGGTCAGATAGGTTTTTCATGAGGAAAATTTTATCACAGTGGTGAGTGATATGATATAAACAGAGTATCGCAATACTAAAAACTGTCATGATATATAATATATTATTGACATTTATTATAATGTCAAAAACAATGAATATAAATTCACACACACTGTGCCAAATCTAGTTTACAGGTAGGGTTGTAACATTATGTGAAATTCCCTCAAAACAATAGGATACAGCTGTCACAGTGCCTTACAGAAAACTGCATGAAGAATTTGTAGTATGATAAACCTAATGTGTAATGAAATTTCACAAACACAATTTTCCTTCAGAAACATTAAGCTATAGACAATTGACATGTAACGTTGGGGTTTACATGGTATTTTGGGTTTTGTTTTGTTTTTTATGAGCTAGCGTGTTTCGTAGAATAAGTTCCAGACATTATTTGGAGCTGCCCATTCACACAGGCGGTGTCCAGCTAGACATTTCCGTTCCCACTACAGGACATGTCCTGATGGGTTAGGCACGGGATGGAACCTGGATATAGTGTGCAGGATGCACAGCATGGCACACTGAGAATTGTACGAAAATGAGATATTTTGGTATACACCCCGATTACCAAGACTAATTATATTCCCTTTATTAAAAAATACACCATTAGTCAGTGTTCTGGAAATGCTGATAATATCTAGAAATGTGTATTTTTCATAAACTGAGAGTTTAATGTCCAGACTTTCCTCATAAAGTGTATAATTATTTACTACTATTTACACTGAACTTCTTGAAGTCCTAGTTGCAAAAGTTGTACAATTACAGTGCATGCTATTCCATTCACACCAACCAAAGTTTATATCCACTATGTGTGTATAAATCACAATAATTTGTCAGTTAGACATGTTCAGTCTGAAACAGTCTGTGTTATCTTTCGGAGAAAATGGCCAGTTATTCCGCGGACACGTCATTAAATCTAAACCAGTCTTCTGTCTCTTTCAGCTTAACCCTTTGGGTGCTTTTGATCAAAGTGATATGGTCGGTTAATAGCACGTAACCCCAGAGAAAGCTCTGCAGAACCGTTCACTCAGTGTGTGGATCTGAGCCTGTCACCACTTTTATTTTCCATCCAATAAGAAATTTGAACCATTAAATTCTGCTCGCTAAAATTGCAGATGCTGCTTTCTTTTCAACCTCACATCCTAACTCACCTCACTGTCTCGCTCTCTCTCTTAGCTGGAGCATGTGTTGAGAGGCCAGCAGGGGAGGGGAAAGAGGGAAAAGAGAAATGATGGGGGAGTGATTTGCGGCAGCGTTGACAGGTTGCCAGTGAATATTTGGCAGTGTGCAATGTCCTCACTGCGAAGGCCTTTGGCTCTGAAATCCATGAGCTTCACTGACCACACGGTGGCTACCTGAGTCCCACAGTCCCTCACAACCACCCACCAAGCTTTGCTTTGTTCACACTAGCCTTGCTTGCAAACTTTTGGGAAGGTTAATCAGTGGCTAAGATAAACTATTTATGGGCCTTTGTCTGAGAATGTGGAAATAGTTAGATGAACAGTATTCAGATAAAGCAAAATGACAATACTAAGGGTTCTGGAACCTCATGTCTGTCTAATTTGTTTAGCAAGTTCTTCCAAATCATAAGTGTATAAGTGACTAGTAGTGGGTGTGCCTGAAATCAAGGCAGCTCGGCAGAAAGTTGCTATTCAGCTTGAGGTTATTGCGCTCCCTGGGTGGTTTAGTTTACTGCGAGAGATAATCCAGGCATGAGTGGTAATGAATTCTACAAGGAACTGATGGAGAATTTCAGTCTTTTCAAATTAATGCACCATGGCAACTGCAGCTGCCAAGCTGACTAGACCCAAGCTAGGCCTCCTCCACATGCTAGCTCAGAAGTCCACCAGACCTCACCAGAGAACTGCAGGAACAGACCGCATGTTAATGGCTACAGCAGACAATGCTCCCCTTTTCATCATTAATATGTAGACAGAGCTAAAGAGCTAAAGCACATGACTGCTCAAGTTACATGTGCCGGAACTACTCTGGTTTCCCAGTTTCTTTCAGCATCTTCATTGTGGTGGAGTGCTCAAAAAAGAAACTAGATACTAAGGGAAGGCCCCAATCCCACTCACGTAACACATATTGATTCAACAAGCTACAATCCATCACTTTAGAAAAAGCAGACATTTACTTTTTACTTTTCAAAAAGTAGAAAATATATATATTTCCTTGCCAAACTCGAATGGGTGTCAGCTGAGAAGAAAAATTGAGTTGGCATTGATTATGAATGAGGTGATTCCTTTTGGAGCAGTTGGAGTGACCAGTGGGAAGGAGCATGGAGCATTTGTTTCCTCATCTGGCTCAATGCACCCACCCTACCCCCACAAAACAGTAAAAGCAGTCCACCTTAGCCTCATTAAAGCCCCCCTATTCACCTTGATTTATGAGAAACAATAACACTGACTGCACAGCATTCAACATGGCTAGTCCATGCTGCTGCATGGCCTAAGCCTCAAAGCTGTAAGCACAGCCGAACCTAAACAAGTAACTGATGTGTACATGAGCTTGCCAACAGTTCTGGATCTGCTGGAAGTTCATACTGGTGCACAATTCTCCATTCAATACTATCATGGATGAAGCCCAAACTTACACAACAATATCACGGCACATCAAAAAGCTGGGGCAAAATATTCAGTAGTAAACCAAAGACAGAAACTCTACAGATGACTGCCAGGCTTTTAGAGAACAGCTTACAGTTGTTGATCTGAACTCTATCAAACATATGCATTCTTGGCAAGCCCTGTTTCAACTTCTGAGAAAGCTGGAAATTTCCTTCCTACTGCAGGCAAAGATCCACGCAGAAGAGCACTGAGTTTGTGAGGTGAGTGAGAGGTAAAGTCGTTTCCTGGCTCACTTTCTCTGTCTATAGAAGAAACTCAGACAGAAAGATCTGGCCTGCAGGTACAGAGCCTGGCGAGGGCACCGCCCACACAAGCACAGCCCAGTTTCCACACAACAGGAGCATGAGGAGACAAAACGGAATTCAACCACAACCAAATGTACCTGGTGTTCAGCCATGTGCACACATTCACACACCTCTAGGTCTCCTCTAGAGGTTATTTCTGT